>NC_048238.1:38737242-38744844 GCF_002007445.2 Ailuropoda melanoleuca
GGCACCATGCAATACGTGCTCTCCTTACTACCCATCACCAGCCTATCCCATTCCCTCACCCCCCTCCCCTCTGAAGCCCTCAGTTTGTANCTCAGTTTGTATCTCAGAGTCCATAGTCTCTCATGCTTCATTTCCCCTTCTGATTACCCCCCCCTTTCTTTATCCCTTTCTTCCCCTACGGATAAACTACAACTTCGGAGAATACTGCAGGCAATGTTATTAAGCCCTATTGAAAAAATACGTTTTCTGAAAAAAAAAGTCAATAGTATAATATTACAAACAGATGGTGCTAATAAACTGATTAAAGTGCATGTAAATTTACCAAGAATAATTATTCTTCTTATGTATTTTTTAATTTTGGAAGATCATTTTAAAAAGGCTTTACATGGAAATAAAGTTATTTTTTAAAAGAATTTGGTATTTAAAAATATTTTAAATATAACATTTTTTAGTTCTTTTAAAAAGATTTATTTATTTGGCGGGGGGAGGGAGAGCAGGAGAAGCAGGAGGGGCAGACGGAGAGGGAGAGAGAATTCCAAGTAGACTCTGAGCTGAGCAGGGAGCCCAATGTGGGGCTCGATCTCACAACCCTGAGGTCATGACCTGAGCCAAAACCAAGAGCTGGACCATGAACCGACTCTGTCACCTCAGTGCCCCAACATTTTTTAGTTTTACCGATGAAATTAGTCCAGTTTTATTGGTCAAGAAATAAATATCTCAAAAAAAGCATGCAATTGTAATTCTTGAAATGTTTAATTCTTCAAAACATTTTAGTTTGGGAATTAGATGGTCATCCTATATAACTAGGTAACACAAACCAGATAAAAATGTGTGCTATCTTCTTTTTTTATGTTTTTTTATTATATTCTGTTAGTCACCATACAGTACATCCCTGGTTTCTGATGTAAAGTTCGATGATTCATTACTTGCGTATAACACCCAGTGCACCATGCAATACCTGCCCTCCTTACAACCCATCACCAGCCTATCCAATTACCCCACCCCCTTCCCCTCTGAAGCCCTCAGTTTGTTTCTCAGAGTAGGGACCACATCTTCTTAATCCAATCGTCTGTTGAAGGGCATCTCGGCTCCTTCCACGATTTAGCTATTGTGGACAATGCTGCTATGAACATTGGGGTGCATATGGCCCTTCTCTTCACTACGTCTGTATCTTTGGGGTAAATACCCAGTAGTGCAATTGCTGGATCATAGGGTAGCTCAATTTTTAACTTTTTAAGGGACCTCCACACTGTGTTCCAGAGTGGCTGTACCAACTTGCATTCTCACCAACAATGTAGGAGGGATCCCCTTTCCCCACATCCTCTCCAGCAATTGTTGTTTCTTGCCTTTTAAAATATGTGCTATCTTCGGGGTGCCTGGGTGGCACAGCGGTTAAGCGTCTGCCTTCAGCTCAGGGCGTGATCCCGGTGTTATGGGATCGAGCCCCACATCAGGCTCTTCTGCTATGAGCCTGCTTCTTCCTCTCCCACTCCCCCTGCTTGTGTTCCCTCTCTTGCTGGCTGTCTCTATCTCTGTCCAATAAATAAATAAAATCTTTAAAAAAAAATGTGCTATCGTCTTGATCAGCTTTCCTTCTCTGCATACTCTAGTGTGCATGAGACCAATCATTCATGTGAAGGGCTTTATATATGACCCAATGGCCCAGAGCACCACCGACCAAGAAATTGCCTTGGGTATGCCATTTATCTTCCCTTCCTTCTCACGCACTTGCTTTCTATTTTCCTGTCCTCCTTTGGCTATGATGTTCCACCTGTTTTCTTGCTTATTATACTTTGATAGGAAAAGAATTTGTAGTCCTTTCTATCAGTGTTCTTTTGGGTGAGGTGACTCCAGCATCATGCAGAAAAAGTTGGGCTATCCTACAGTATCATTGATTAACCGGGTAAACTTTGGTAGATCACTTAATGTCTCTTATCCTCAATGGTCTTATTTGTGAGATATGGATAATAATACTTATCTTGGACACCTGGGTGGCTCAGTCATTTAAGTGTTGGCCTTCGGCTCAAGTCATGATCCCAGGGTCCTAGGATCGAGTCCCACATCAGGTTCCTTGCTCAATGGGGAGCCTGCTTCTCCCTCTGCCTGCTGCTCCCCCTGCTTGTGCTCTCTCTCTGACAAATAAATAAATTTTTTAAAAAATAATACTTACCTTGTGAGATTGTTGTATTTATTTTTTTATTTTTTCATCTTACTTTATTTGTGCTTTTCTAAAATAAGATCACTCTTCAGCACTGCCTTTACAGAAATAGATCCTAAATTTATATTGGTTTTTACAGAATATAAGTTTGGTAGAAAGTAATTTATCAATAGAGAGATAGGTGGGCACATTTTTTAAATGAGACTATTGTATTTTAACTAATATTTGTAAGTATTTTAAAAAGATTGTGTTTGAAGAGCAACTGGAAAAAAATCATACAAGCAATCAGATGTATGCCCACTTTAAATTGAAGGTGACTAGTGTTAAAAAGAAAACCACAGGCCCAAAATGGAGTCACTTACGTTAAGGCTCTGTCACTGAACCAAGATTTAATACCTAACCTAACAGCAGTTTCACACCCCCACCCCCAGGAATGTCACCTTTAACCAGTCAACATGGAATTTCATGGTCAGCACTAGGAAATTTACTGATAGGCCCCTTCCGTTCCCCTTAGGAGGGCAACCTTGCCTAGAACAATGGATTCTTTGCTAATAATTTCCTTTTTTTCTGTTCCCTTTCTGCCTTTAAAAACTTTTCTTTTTCTGCAGCTTAATGGAGCTCCTTTGTATTTGCTAGGTGCTGCCCCGTTCATGAATCATTTAGTGAAGCCAATCAGATCCTCAGATTTAATCAGCTGAATTTTTGTTATTTAACACTAACGTAATCTGGGCTTTGGGTATGTGTGGTCAATTGACTTCATTTCTCTGGCCATCTTGTCCTCCAACTCCTTTCATTACTTTTCACACATTCTCAACTCTTTTCTCAGATTTCTGCTCCTCTCCTTAACCTCTTCTACTCTTAAAAGATAACATAGTTTGTCCTTTGCAGAGAAAACAGAAGGCATCCCATCAGAATTCCATCAAATTCCCACCATCATATTTATAAACTCACTGGCAACACAATGAGCCTTCTCCATTCCCTCTTATTACCAAGGAGGGCAGGGTTCTTTTCCAATGAAAGGATAATTCCTCCACTTTTCTTTGCATCTCTTCCTTTCTCACTTTCTCAGAAACTTTTGTTCATAAGACACCTTGGTCCGTGCTGGGTATCTTCTGTTTGCCCCAGATCTACTCTCTATGCTTTTCTACTCTGCTCCATGCCCAAGAAAGCTGATTTTAACAGTTGACTTTAAGGACCTTCCTGGCCCTCTGCCTTCAAGTTGGGTTTGGCCAACTTGGAGGCCCTACCGGAAGATTAGAGAAAGAGAGTAGAGAGAGGTCAACATACATACTCCCTCAGCTCCTCCCTGATGATCCTCAGTGTTTTGGCTCCTTTCTCAACATAAGGAGACAACGCATATTAAACATCCCTCTCCCATAGCTAATATCTCTAGGAAATGGCAAGTACTCCTCCTTTGCCCCCTCAGGCCTAAGGGTCATAATGGTTGCCCTGCTGTTGTTAGCCCTGGGATGCATCAACATCCTTTGTTGGTTTCCCTACACCTTACCAACAACTTTGTAAATACTCCATTTATTAAACTCTTCTAATTTACCTGTTTTGAGTCTGCCATATATTTCATGGCAGTATCTTGAATGGTATCTATTCCTTTATGTTCAAATTCATTGTTCAATCTTTTCTATCCACATTTAGAACTACCCTGCTGAACTTCTCCTGTTACAATTACCAGTAACTGTTGCTAAAAGCAATGGACATTTTAAAGTCTTCGTCTTATTTGACTTTTTCCTCAGTTTTTCACATTGTTGACTATTTCCTGATTTTTGTTCTTTTAATTTTTCCCTCTATTTTTGAAATATACTTTTCCCTTGGTTTCTCTGAGGGGTACCACACTCTCTGGTACACACGCCCCTCAGTCTTTTGTGATAGGTTCCTTTCATCCTTCTCATCATTAAATGTTGAAATACATCAAGTCTTGATCCTTGGCCCACATCTTTCTTTCTAGGTGTTTCTCTAACTACCATGGCTTCAAATAACATAAAAATCTTCCCATTCTCAAATATATATCTCAAATCAAGACCACCTCTTTTTTTACTAGTCACTTCCCGGTTACATGAAAATGCCAAGCTTTTTACTTCATTGAAACTTTTAAAAATCTTGAAGAGTCGATTAGAATCTATAATCCTGAAGAATCCACAAGAAACTACTAGAGCTAACAAATGAATTCAGCAGTTACAGACTACCAATCAACACAAAAATAGATTGTGTTTCTAAACACCAGCAATGAACAATCCAAAATGAAAATTAAGAAAGCAATTCCATATATAATGACATCTTAGAGTACAAAATACCTAGGAATAAATTTAACTGAGAGGCAAAAAACTTATATGCTGAAAATTACAAGACATTGCTGAAAATAAGGAAGACCTAAATAAATAGAAAGATATCCTTTGTTCATGGATTGGAAGACTTAATATTGTAAAGATGTCAATAGTACCCAAAATGGTCTACGGATTCAATACAATTCTCATTAAAATTTCAATAGCTTTTTTTTTTCCAGAAATGAAAAAAAAAACTGATTCTTAAATTCATATGGAATTCTAAGGGTCCCAGAATAGCCAAAACAATCTTGAAAAAGAAGAACCAAGTTGGAGGCCTCATACTTCCTGACTTCAAAAATTACTACACTGCTGCAGTATTCAAAGCAGTGTGGTACTAGCTTATATAAAGTAGGTATATAGACCCATGGAATAGAATTGATACCCCATAAATATACCTATACATCTATGGCCAACTGACTTGTGACAAAGATGTCAAGTCCATTGTCTCCTCAATAAATGATGCTAGGAAAATTGGATTTCCACATACAAAAGAATGATGTTGGACCCTTGTCTCACATCATACACCTTGCCTTTGGCGATGGGTTCTTAGATATAACACCAAAAACACAAACAATAAAAGAAAAACCAGATCAATTAGACTTCGTCAAAATTAGAAACTTTTGTTCATCGAAGGATACTCTTAAAAGAGTGTAAAGACAGTCCACAGAATGGGAGAAAATAACTTGCAAATCCTATCTGATAAGAGTTCAATATCCTGAATATATAAAGAACTCCTGCAACTCAGCGAAAAGATAAACAAACCAATTAAAAAATGCATAAAGGACTTGAATTTAAAAAAAAGATCTCCAAAGAAGGTACACAAATTGCCAAGAAGTGCTTGAAAATATGCTCAACATCATTAGTCTAATGGAAAGCAAAACCACAATGAGATACCATCTCACACCTACTAGAATGGCAATCATAATCGTATTAATATTGACAGGATGTGAAGAAATTGGAACCCTCGTACTTTCCTGATGGAAATGTAAAATGGTGCAGCCATTGTGAAAACACTTTGGTGGTTCCCCAGAAACTTAAATATAGAATTATTATATGACCCAGCAAGTCCACTCAAACAGGGGACAGTTACTTGTATGCCAAAGTTATTACAGCATTAGTCACAATAGCCAAAAGGTGGAAACAAAGTAAGTGTTTTATCAACAATGCATTCCTTGCTAATAATGGTTGAATTATGGTCAAAACAATTCCTAATTTTACCTAAAACCCTTCAGAGGGGCGCCTGGGTGGCTCAGTCGTTAAGCGTCTGCCTTCGGCTCGGGGCGTGATCCCGGAGTCCTGGGATCGAGCCCCGCATCCAGCTCCCTGCTCCGCTGGAAGCCTGCTTCTTCCTCTCCCACTCCCCCTGCTTGTGTTCCCTCTCTCATTGGCTGTCTCTCTCTCTGTCAAATAAATAAATAAAATCTTTAAAAAACAAAAAGACAAAAAAAACCCAAAACTTGTCCCAATCGCAATTNCCTGGGTGGCTCAGTCGTTAAGCGTCTGCCTTCGGCTCGGGGCGTGATCCCGGAGTCCTGGGATCGAGCCCCGCATCCAGCTCCCTGCTCCGCTGGAAGCCTGCTTCTTCCTCTCCCACCCCCCCTGCTTGTGTTCCCTCTCTCATTGGCTGTCTCTCTCTCTGTCAAATAAATAAATAAATAAAATCTTTAAAAAACAAAAAAACAAAACTTGTCCCAATAGCAATCTCAATTGCTTCATGGGTCCATCTTACTCACTGTTGTATCTCTAGCACCTGGCACTGTGCCTGGCCCATAGTAATCAGTCCACAAATAGCTGTTGAATGGATGAAATCAATGAAGCACCCAGGGCTCTTTGGTAGATGCTAAAGTAGACAGTACTACTTATTATTACTAACGTATGAGGAACGCTTCCACCTTGGATTAAGGCTACCTCCTGAGACAAATGGCTTCGTGACAGCTTTCAAAAGAATCTGAATCCAAGGCTCCTGCAAACAAAAAAGATATATTATTTTGCTTTAGGTCAACAGATTATAATTGGGTTGTTCTGCCATTTGTGAAAGTCAGGAGGTATTTTAGCTCAAAGCAAATTTTAGAGTGGGTAGTGGGTATCATCCATAAAGCGTGTAATATAGAAAAAGTAGTAGGAGGAAGGGAAATAGGTTTAAAATAAAAGAGTGCATGGGGCACCTGGCTGGCTCAGTTGGTAGAGTATGGGACTCTTAATCTCAGGGTCGTGAGTTCAAGCCTCACACTGGGTGTGAAGGTTACTTAAAATAAAATTCAAAATAAAATAAAATAAAAGTCCAAAGGATGAAAGAAATATATTATTTCTGAGTCACAGAGTCACAAGGAGAAAAACGCTTTAATCTAAGATATTTAGTGCTTCTTTATGATGGTTGGCCCTCGATTAGCTCCCACATTCCTTACTTAAATTAATATCTAAGAATGTCCCTGTGTGTGTGTGTATACATGTATACAGGTATTTTACAAGGAATTGCCTAGAAAATGTGTCTACATACATCGCTACTGAATAAATAATCATGATAGAAATAAACTCACTAATAATGAAAACTTCATGTACAAACAAATAGTTAAAAATCTTAATATCTGCATTATACCAGTGGAACGCCGTCACAGTGCTAATAGAGATACATGTGTAATATGACTAAAGACAAACATTAAAGGGATGTCCTTCAAAGGAAAGAACAAGTAGCATCGTGAACTGTGCTTACATGTAAGTTTTTCCTCCCAGGGATTTTATTTTTCTACAATCATTGCCTTCAACCATGCTGTATTGAATATCTTTTGCATCCCTTAATGATACCTTGGGTGGATTCCAAAGCTTTCTTGTTACTATCGGTGACTAAAACTCAGCTCAATCTAGTTAATGCTATGCATGCTGAAGTGTTCAGCAGTAAAATATCCTGATGACTGCATTTTACTTTGAAATGGATCCAAAAAGTAAGATAAAGTCATAAGTGATAGGAACTACAGGAGAAGCATAGATATGAGATAGAGCAAGCATAGCAGCATAGTAAGTGTAGAATCAAGGTGGTATGTGGGTTTTTGTTGTATTATTCTTTTGACTTTCCTGTTTGTTTAAAATGCTCATGATATGGTGACTAACATA
>NC_048238.1:38744944-38747213 GCF_002007445.2 Ailuropoda melanoleuca
GGCCTACCTTATAGATTTCCGACCTGCCAACCTCCACAGCAGCTTGAACCAATTGCTTAAAATAAATATTTCTTTTTCCCTTTCCCTCCTCCTCATTTCCTCTGACATGTTTTTGGCTTGTCGGCATCTGTACCCCCTTCTACATCTGGGGATCCCGCCTATGAAAGGCCCCAGCACAGATACACAGACATGGAACACAGCAGGTTATAGAACTCCATGATGGCGGCCACTATGCAGGCCCAAGACTCAGGTACTCCCTCTTGCGTTCACCTCTGGAGTCAGTCGCTAACGCCAACCATGACACTTCAGACCATTACAAACTCTCTGTGTGGAAGGGCGAGCTTTTAAACAATTTCCAGTTTGCTGGGGACTGATATTTTATAACAGACCATAAAAATGAGTCACTAGAAAAATGAATAATAAATGAAAAAAGTCATAAAACTACACACCTCAACGATATATTATTAGGTTCTTGAGAGAAAATGACTCCATCAAAGCACTATAAAATTTCTCAATGCTTATTTTCAAATTCTGTACTTGTTGCAGATGCGTAACCAACATTTTGGAGACCCCCTGTGAGGGGCAGTGACTTAGACTTTCTTCTTGGAGGGCTGCAGAGGAAAGGGGCATGGTGCTCAGTAGCAGGTAGCACGGGAAGTAGTAGAGGTGTCTCAACCGGATTCTTCCGATGGTGTGGCCTGGCTAATTTCTGGCCCCTCATCCACTTTCCCCACTGTTTCATTTTGTCCATTCTCCAAGTAAGGCTTAGTGTCTTTTCTGGACTCTGTGAACTACCCAACATCCTTGCAAGAAAAAAATATCTGAACTAAAGTTACCCATGGCTATTGTTGGTAGTCTGTAGCCAAGAACCCTGACAAACACGAATACCCACAAATATTTATTGTGAACATTTTTTAAAGGTTTATTTTATTTATTTGACAGAGAGCGAAGAGGGGCAGAGGGAGAGAAAGAATCTCAGGCAGACTCCCCACCGAGCACAGAGCCCGATGCAGGGCTCACTGTCATGACCCTGAGATCATGACCTGAGCTGAAATCAAGATTTGGACGCTCAAGTGACTGAGCCACCCAGGCACCCCTTACTGTGAAAATTTTGAGAGGATTATGTGAGCTAATGGGAGTAAAGTGCTTATGTGGGGCTTAGAACCTAACAGGAGCTCAAGAAGCAATGTGGTAGACAGACCTCTGGGGACCCCCGGCGATTTCCCACTTCCTGGTATCCATACCTTTCAGTTCTCCCCTCTCCTTGAGTGTGGGTGGGAGCCTGTGACTTGCTTCTGCTCAATAGAATATGACAAAGGTGAAGGGATGTTACTTCCAGGACTACTTTATATTATATGACTCTGTAGTAGTAGATTGGAGGGAGATTCTCCTTGCTGCTCTGATGAATTAAGCAGTAATGTGAGAAGTCCACATGGGAATTGGGAGAGAAGTATGCCTTTAGGACTCGAGGGAAGTCTCCAGCCAATAGTTAATAAAAATTGGGGCTCTCAGTGCTATAGCTATAGGGAAATGAATTCTGCCAACAATCTGACAAAGTTTGGAAATAAATCCTTCCCCAGCGGACCCTCTGATGAGAACTCATCCTTGACCAAGACCTTGAATTCAGTCAGAGACCCAAAACAGTGCTAGGCTGTGGCTGGACTCCTGATCTATGGAAACTGTTGTTTGTGTTGCTAAGCTTGTGGTAATTTGTTATGCAGTGATAGATAACAAATACAGGTAGTGATGGTTTTTATAATTTCTTAAGGAAATAATTGTGAAAATTAGCCCCAGTACCTATGGTATACTAAAAATGGATGCTACCTTCCCAGGCACCCAGTACAAAATCTTAAAATAAATCGAAGAGTATCAACTGAGATCTTCCAAAGGGATAGTCAAAACATCAACTCAAGGATGAGATTTCTTTAGTCTTATTTAAAAACTAATTTTAGAAATAAATGGAACTTGGTACAACTATTTTGGAAAACCTTTTTGCAGTGTCTACCGAAGTTGAACATATGCCCACTGTATGACCTTACAATTTGACTCTCGGTTATATGCACAGCTCAAATGAATGCTTATTTCCACCAGAAGACATGTACGAGAATATTGATAGCAGCACTATCCGTAATAACTTTAAACTAGCAACTGTTTAAATGGCTATGAATGGCAGAATAGATAAATTGTGGTATATTCACACAATGGAGTACTATATAATGATGAGAATGAATGACCTTGAACTACACGAAATAATATGGATGGATCTCCC
>NC_048238.1:38751381-38891125 GCF_002007445.2 Ailuropoda melanoleuca
ATGGTCAAAACAATTCCTAATTTTACCTAAAACCCTTCAGAGGGGCACCTGGGTGGCTCAGTCGTTAAGCGTCTGCCTTCGGCTCGGGGCGTGATCCTGGAGTCCTGGGATCGAGCCCCGCATCCAGCTCCCTGCTCCGCTGGAAGCCTGCTTCTTCCTCTCCCACCCCCCCTGCTTGTGTTCCCTCTCTCATTGGCTGTCTCTCTCTCTGTCAAATAAATAAATAAATAAAATCTTTAAAAAACAAAAAAACAAAACTTGTCCCAATAGCAATCTCAATTGCTTCATGGGTCCATCTTACTCACTGTTGTATCTCTAGCACCTGGCACTGTGCCTGGCCCATAGTAATCAGTCCACAAACAGCTGTTGAATGGATGAAATCAATGAAGCACCCAGGGCTCTTTGGTAGATGCTAAAGTAGACAGTACTACTTATTATTACTAACGTATGAGGAACGCTTCCACCTTGGATTAAGGCTACCTCCTGAGACAAATGGCTTCGTGACAGCTTTCAAAAGAATCTGAATCCAAGGCTCCTGCAAACAAAAAAGATATATTATTTTGCTTTAGGTCAACAGATTATAATTGGGTTGTTCTGCCATTTGTGAAAGTCAGGAGGTATTTTAGCTCAAAGCAAATTTTAGAGTGGGTAGTGGGTATCATCCATAAAGCGTGTAATATAGAAAAAGTAGGAGGAGGAAGGGAAATAGGTTTAAAATAAAAGAGTGCATGGGGCACCTGGCTGGCTCAGTTGGTAGAGTATGGGACTCTTAATCTCAGGGTCGTGAGTTCAAGCCTCACACTGGGTGTGAAGGTTACTTAAAATAAAATTCAAAATAAAATAAAATAAAAGTCCAAAGGATGAAAGAAATATATTATTTCTGAGTTCACAGAGTCACAAGGAGAAAAACGCTTTAATCTAAGATATTTAGTGCTTCTTTATGATGGTTGGCCCTCGATTAGCTCCCACATTCCTTACTTAAATTAATATCTAAGAATGTCCCTGTGTGTGTGTGTATACATGTATACAGGTATTTTACAAGGAATTGCCTAGAAAATGTGTCTACATACATCGCTACTGAATAAATAATCATGATAGAAATAAACTCACTAATAATGAAAACTTCATGTACAAACAAATAGTTAAAAATCTTAATATCTGCATTATACCAGTGGAACGCCGTCACAGTGCTAATAGAGATACATGTGTAATATGACTAAAGACAAACATTAAAGGGATGTCCTTCAAAGGAAAGAACAAGTAGCATCGTGAACTGTGCTTACATGTAAGTTTTTCCTCCCAGGGATTTTATTTTTCTACAATCATTGCCTTCAACCATGCTGTATTGAATATCTTTTGCATCCCTTAATGATACCTTGGGTGGATTCCAAAGCTTTCTTGTTACTATCGGTGACTAAAACTCAGCTCAATCTAGTTAATGCTATGCATGCTGAAGTGTTCAGCAGTAAAATATCCTGATGACTGCATTTTACTTTGAAATGGATCCAAAAAGTAAGATAAAGTCATAGATGATAGGAACTACAGGAGAAGCATAGTTATGAGATAGAGCAAGCATAGCAGCATAGTAAGTGTAGAATCAAGGTGGTATATGGGTTTTTGTTGTATTATTCTTTTGACTTTCCTGTTTGTTTAAAATGCTCATGATATGGTGACTAACATAATATAATAAAAAAATATTATTATAAAAAAATAAAAATAAAATGCTCATAATAAAAAGTTCGAAAAACCAAAAAGGCCCTTCCTTCCCACACCTCCCCCTAGTTCATTCTCAATTTAAAGCATGAACTTCAAGCTCAATGTCAGTTCCATCTCTTCCCTCCTTCCAGGGGCATTTGACCCAGGGAACTGTGACTGCAGGGGCTACTGAGATGTGGGAAGCAAGTAAATCCCAGAAATTCCTGCCTGGAAGATTTCAAAACAGACCTAGTGGGCTCCTTTACTTTTGCAGTCAAGTTGTGGTTAAGTATCCAAATATGGAATTCAAAGTGAACAGGGACAGGTCTCACTGTCCAGTGTTGGCTCAAAGTGAGATGGAGAAGCAAATGAGCTTTAGACCTGACCGTGATGAGCCTTCTAGAAGACTGGGTCCCTTATTTAAAATGGGGATACTTAGCGCTAAAGGGTTAGACTCACCTACACCCATACTAACACTAGAAAAACTCCACCAAAAAACTGAACCTTAAATAAAAACACAATCCAGTCAAAAGATAATCTTAAATTTCCAGGGGTATAATCTTTTGGCTAGTTTCTCTTCTGATGAAGCTGATTTTCTTTCTTTCTATCACCATGGGAAAAATAAAATTCTGGAATTTGGAATGTGGACTCATTGACTAACATTTTTTCAGGTTATTTTCCAAGGCGGGCCCTTCCAATGTGATGACATTAAGGAAGTATCTTGGAGGGACAGGTCTTCCGCCTCTCCAGCTTCTTTCCTTTTGTCTGTAGTTGGTATGCCCTGCTGCCTCTTTGCCTACCCTTACGTCACAAACCCTGCCTATAAGCTAGAGTCTGCACTGCCCTCTCTCCTAAGCCTACCTTCCCCAAACCCTGGTCCTCTGTTGCCCCTCCCCTCCCATGCTCCATTCCTCATCCTTGCACTCAAGGTCTTCATGGTGTATGTAGTGCTGGTGACTAGGCATTGTCACTTAACACGGGCCTCTGTGTGTGGTGGTTCTGAGAGGAATTGGCACACTTCTCCACCACGGTCCCTAACAGTCTGTGAATCAGTCAATGGAATTTAGTGGATCTGTCACTGTGATGGTTAACCTTAGGTGTCAACTTGGCTAGGCTATGGTGCCCAGTCGTTTGGTCAAACGCTAGTCTAGATGTTACCATGAAGGTCTCTTAGATGGGATTCATACTCCCAATCAGTTGACCTTAAGTAAAGGAATTTATCCTTGATAATGTGGATGGCCTTCATCCAATCAGTTGAGGGCCTTAGGAGCAAAACTGAGATTTCCCAGAGAAGGAATTCTGCCTCAAGCTTGTAATATAGAAATCCTGCTAGAGTTTCTAGCCTATTGGCCTACCTTATAGATTTCCGACCTGCCAACCTCCACAGCAGCTTGAACCAATTGCTTAAAATAAATATTTCTTTTTCCCTTTCCCTCCTCCTCATTTCCTCTGACATGTTTTTGGCTTGTCGGCATCTGTACCCCCTTCTACATCTGGGGATCCCGCCTATGAAAGGCCCCAGCACAGATACACAGACATGGAACACAGCAGGTTATAGAACTCCATGATGGCGGCCACTATGCAGGCCCAAGACTCAGGTACTCCCTCTTGCGTTCACTTCTGAAGTCAGTCGCTAACGCCAACCATGACACTTCAGACCATTACAAACTCTCTGTGTGGAAGGGCGAGCTTTTAAAAAATTTCCAGTTTGCTGGGGACTGATATTTTATAACAGACCATAAAAATGAGTCACTAGAAAAATGAATAATAAATGAAAAAAGTCATAAAACTACACACCTCAACGATATATTATTAGGTTCTTGAGAGAAAATGACTCCATCAAAGCACTATAAAATTTCTCAATGCTTATTTTCAAATTCTGTACTTGTTGCAGATGCGTAACCAACATTTTGGAGACCCCCTGTGAGGGGCAGTGACTTAGACTTTCTTCTTGGAGGGCTGCAGAGGAAAGGGGCATGGTGCTCAGTAGCAGGTAGCACGGGAAGTAGTAGAGGTGTCTCAACCGGATTCTTCCGATGGTGTGGCCTGGCTAATTTCTGGCCCCTCATCCACTTTCCCCACTGTTTCATTTTGTCCATTCTCCAAGTAAGGCTTAGTGTCTTTTCTGGACTCTGTGAACTACCCAACATCCTTGCAAGAAAAAAATATCTGAACTAAAGTTACCCATGGCTATTGTTGGTAGTCTGTAGCCAAGAACCCTGACAAACACGAATACCCACAAATATTTATTGTGAACATTTTTTAAAGGTTTATTTTATTTACTTGACAGAGAGCGAAGAGGGGCAGAGGGAGAGAAAGAATCTCAGGCAGACTCCCCACCGAGCACAGAGCCCGACGCAGGGCTCACTGTCATGACCCTGAGATCATGACCTGAGCTGAAATCAAGATTTGGACGCTCAAGTGACTGAGCCACCCAGGCACCCCTTACTGTGAAAATTTTGAGAGGATTATGTGAGCTAATGGGAGTAAAGTGCTTATGTGGGGCTTAGAACCTAACAGGAGCTCAAGAAGCAATGTGGTAGACAGACCTCTGGGGACCCCCAGCGATTTCCCACTTCCTGGTATCCATACCTTTCAGTTCTCCCCTCTCCTTGAGTGTGGGTGGGAGCCTGTGACTTGCTTCTGATCAATAGAATATGACAAAGGTGAAGGGATGTTACTTCCAGGACTACTTTATATTATATGACTCTGTAGTAGTAGATTGGAGGGAGATTCTCCTTGCTGCTCTGATGAATTAAGCAGTAATGTGAGAAGTCCACATGGGAATTGGGAGAGAAGTATGCCTTTAGGACTCGAGGGAAGTCTCCAGCCAATAGTTAATAAAAATTGGGGCTCTCAGTGCTATAGCTATAGGGAAATGAATTCTGCCAACAATCTGACAAAGTTTGGAAATAAATCCTTCCCCAGCGGACCCTCTGATGAGAACTCATCCTTGACCAAGACCTTGAATTCAGTCAGAGACCCAAAACAGTGCTAGGCTGTGGCTGGACTCCTGATCTATGGAAACTGTTGTTTGTGTTGCTAAGCTTGTGGTAATTTGTTATGCAGTGATAGATAACAAATACAGGTAGTGATGGTTTTTATAATTTCTTAAGGAAATCATTGTGAAAATTAGCCCCAGTACCTATGGTATACTAAAAATGGATGCCACCTTCCCAGGCACCCAGTACAAAATCTTAAAATAAATCGAAGAGTATCAACTGAGATCTTCCAAAGGGATAGTCAAAACATCAACTCAAGGATGAGATTTCTTTAGTCTTATTTCAAAACTAATTTTAGAAATAAATGGAACTTGGTACAACTATTTTGGAAAACCTCTTTGCAGTGTCTACCGAAGTTGAACATATGCCCATTGTATGACCTTACAATTTGACTCTCGGTTATATGCACAGCTCAAATGAATGCTTATTTCCACCAGAAGACATGTATGAGAATATTGATAGCAGCACTATCCATAATAACTTTAAACTAGCAACTGTTTAAATGGCTATGAATGGCAGAATAGATAAATTGTGGTATATTCACACAATGGAGTACTATATAATGATGAGAATGAATGACCTTGAACTACACGAAATAATATGGATGGATCTCCCAAACAATGTTGAGCAAAAAGAAGCCAGATGCTAAACACATAGTATGATTCTATTTATATAAAGTTAAGGAATTACCCTTGGGGGTAGCATCTGAAAGAGGCATAAGAGTGACTTCTGGGATGTTGGTAATGTTCTGTTTCTTGATCTGGTTGCTGGTTCCATGGATGTGTTCAGCTTTTGAAAAAGTCATCAAACTCTTGTGACATATGTATTTATCTGTACCCATGTCATACCTCAGTAGAGATTTAAAAATGCATGTGAGGCTTGAATTCCACTTTGAAATAAGTGCATATGTGTTTAAATGTACAGAAAGTGTGTATCTCCCCAAATGTTCAAGCAAAACAGATTCTCAAGGAAGATGTACCACTTTTATTCTGTGGTTTTTCATCACTTGTGGCTTACCTTTCAGGGCTTGCTATCCTGGCTGAGATCAAGAAAAACCATGATCCTCGAGATGAAGTTTAAATGTTAGAATTAGGAATGCTGCAGGATGGGCTAGAGATTTTGAAGGATTTCTGCTCTCCTCCCTTAAACCATATGACAGAGATGACTGTCTCTGCTCTCCTGGGGTCAGATTTACCCTGTGTATAGAAAACACATTGGCTTCTGATAGACGTGATGGGTCTGGCTATTGATATCAACTCTCTTCCAGTTTAAGTCAAGCCAGTCCTTCATTCAGTGATGAGCTGTGACAGATCATTATTACTTTTGGACACAATTGGCAGGAGAGGGATGAGGGAAGGTTTTAATGGCCCAGTCCAAAAGATAAAGCCACCTTACTACTCCATTAGCCCTACTGCTCTATTCCAGGTTCTGCGGTTTTCTACACCTCTTGTTACTTCGATGTGCTATTGTTGAGTTGCAAAGAATCCAACGTATTTCTAAGCCAGAAGTAAAGTTGTTGAATGAAGGACAGCATCAAAATTTATGGATGGCAATTTAAGTCATTTCTTCATGACTTGAACTAGATGCAGTGGAATATTTGGTGGGCATTTGCTTACTTTTCTATAAATATAAGCATCTTTAAGGAATCTTTCCTCTCCTACATTGGTCTGCAAAATGTTTGAAGGTAAGGTTCTCTTCATATACATTCTTTTAAGAGTTTAGTAAGCAGGTACATAGTTGGTTAAATGAAACTCCAGGTTTTCTGTATAGAAGGGAGGTTTCATTGCAGTTGAAAAGGGGTAAGAGGGGGTTATTTCCATAAAGAAGGGAGGTTTCATTACAGTTAAGGGGGGATTAGAGGAGATGAGGGGACCTGCCTCAGACCCATGTTTGCTTACTAACAGGTTTTAATTAAACTGCATGTTAATTTGGGATGACTTTGGTGGGTTCTGATGGAAATGATGGAGCAGATTGCGCACCTGACCAAGACACCCTTTATTGGAGTGAGGACAAGCAAATAATTAAGACAGTCTGTCTTGGTAATAGTACTTTGGGACAATTCCACACACACACCTCCCAGGATCTTACTGTCTTCTGGGAAAGGTATTGACATCAACAACTACAGTAACAGTTCTCTCATATAAGTGCTAAATTTGTCTGGGTCCAGTTGCAGATTGTTAAATGTATTATTTAGTTTAGGCATGAAAGGAATTAGGAACCTTAGGACAAGAAGATGTGGTCCATATAGACAATGGAATATTACTCAGCCATCAGAAAGAACGATTACACAACACTTGCAGCAACATGGACGGGCNCTACAGTAACAGTTCTCTCATATAAGTGCTAAATTTGTCTGGGTCCAGTTGCAGATTGTTAAATGTATTCTACTTAGTTTAGGCATGAAAGGAATTAGGAACCTTAGGACAAGAAGATGTGGTCCATATAGACAATGGAATATTACTCAGCCATCAGAAAGAACGATTACACAACACTTGCAGCAACATGGACGGGCCTGGAGGAGATTATGCTAAGTGAAATAAGTCAAGCAGAGAAAGGCAATTATCATATGGTTTCACTCATTTATGGAACATAAGAAATAGGAAGATCGGTAGGAGAAGGAAGGGAAGAATGAAGAGGGGTAAACAGAAGGGGGAATGAATCATGAGAGACTGTCGACTCTGGGAAACAAACTGAGGGCTTCAGAGGGGAGGGGGGTGGGAGATTGGGATAGGCCAGTGCTGGGTAGTAAGGAGGGCACGTATTGCATGGTGCACTGGGTGTTACATGCAAGTAATGAATCATGGAACATTGCATCAAGAACTGGGGATGTACTGTATGGTGACTAATACAACAAAATAAATATTATTAAAAAAAGGAACCTTAGGACATTCTTGGGAGGATTAAAGGAGCAGGTTCTAGACTGAGCTTCCACGGATGATGCCTAGAACACCACAGAACTGGCCCACCAAGGGAGCTTCTACCTTTACTGGGGAATGATCAGGACGTGGGGCTTCAGGATGCTTCTGCCCTCTCTTGACTTTAGGACTCTACTCCCTTAACTGCTTCCTGGGGATAAGGAAGCCATTGCCACTCTTGGCTCAAGGACACACTTCCTCAGCTGACTCATGCCAACAAAGAAGAGGCTCTGTGTCCTGCTTGTGAGCACCCGCCAGAGGAGGGACTAGGCACTGGAACCTCTACTACCACTATCACAGAAAAGCCGACTGCTTCCACTGCTATGCTTGCTTAGAGGAGTGTGGTCTCCCTCCCATCCCTACCCTTCAGTCCTTAAAGAGGTGCATCTAGGTGGCATAAGCCAGGTCACAAGAGGAGCCTGAGCTCTAAGACAGCTTGGGAAAGGTAATCTTTAGCTTTCTAACCTCCAGCCTTCAGGAAGGCATGTTAGAAGTCATTGGTCCTCAAACTTGAGCATGGGAGTATGGTAAAGTATGTTAAAACATAAATTGTTGGGGCCCACCTTTGGAGTTTCTAATTCAGTAGGTTTGGGGTGGGGGCCCCAGAGAACTGGTGCTGCTAACAATTCCCAGGTGGTGTTGGTGTCGCTAACTAGAGATCACACTTTGAGAACCACTGCTCTAGGAGAACTGGAATGGATTTGAGAAAACGAACTTGCAGTATATATTACAATGTGCGTAAGAATCACCTGTGTAGGGTTGGTTATACTAGAAGGTCTTCCAAAATACCCATCCACTGGGTCTATAGTAGAGGTCAAAGGTATGCACTTTGAACCAGTTCTCTTGGCTATTTTTATATTGCTGGTCTATTGGAGAACAATTTGAGAAACATTGGCTTGGAGCACTGGTTCTCTCCCTTGGCCGCGTATTACAATGCCTCAAAGAACATTAAAAAGTACTGATGTCTTGGTTCCATTCTCGGAAACTCTGAATTGGTCAATGGGGCACACCCACTAGAACTCTCAGTGATTCAAATGTGCAGCCAAGATTGAAAGCTACTGGCCCAGAAGAGCCTGTTGACTGAGAGTATCAAGATGGGTTACTTGAAGCCGGCAGGTTTGATTTGGTTCTTTTCTAAGACTAGACATATTGGAGGCCACTTTTAGAGACTTAGATGATATGAAGTCATTTCCTACACGGATCCCGTTGCGCAAAGAAGCATCAAAAGAGACAGATAGGCAATTCTTTGCCTTACCATACTTTTAGTAATGGAAATGTTTTCAGTTTCTTGGAAAACCATTTGAAACTTGGAATTTTCAGTCTTTAGAGGTCCATCGGTTCCATTTAATCATTGAAAGTCTTTCAAAGTCTGTTTTATAAGCACAGAAAAATTCCTTCAAGGATATTAGAACTTAGATAAATGAGCATGTTATTAAACTAACTTATGAATCTCTATTATAAATCATTAATGAAAAGACAAAAGGCAAATACAGGGAGGAGGCAAGAACATTTACATATAAATCTTGGATGAAGTTTTAACCCACGATTAGAGCTTTATCCATGTTGTTCTAGAAAAAGTGAATAAAAATTTGGCCCTCCTTTAAAACTAATATTTTCCAGCCTGTGTTTAAACTGTACGTTCTTTTGGAATAGGGGCTGCGTTTGCTTTTCACTTTGCATCTCTCTGTTACCCAACAGGAAGCTGAATATATAAGTGGAGGGGGGGGAGGAGGCAAACCCTTTTTTTGGGGGGGTGGCTTATCTTTTTCTAAAAAGGTGAAAGAGATGTGGTATTGAACTGGACCAAATATGCCATTGTCACCGTAGGGTATAAAGAGCGAGAATTTTCTACTTCTAAGAAATTACGCCTTCTTGACTCTTGTTTTCTCTCTAGCTTCAACTCCAGCTCTTTTGCAAGCAAACCAATACGTGAGTAATCAACTTCCAGCATGACCAAATTATAACTGCAGATTTTGGCCCCCAGGGAAAGGAAGATTGAGAGAAAGAGAAAGAGTGAGAGAGACAGATGATTCATCAACCGTTTTGGGTGGAGAGGGTGGATAACTAAAGGTTTAACCTTTTAACTCATGGGCTTTGGTATTTGAATCATTTGAGGGATGGAAAATTTTCCAAAATATGCCATGCTTGTCTCTGCTTTTTGGGGCCGATGATACTCGTTTCTAAACTTTTTCTACCCATGAAACTCATTCATTCATTCATTCATTCACCCATCCAACAAACATTAATTGAACATCAACTCTGTGTCAAGACCTGTGCTCAGCCCTGGGGATCTAATGTACAGAAGACATGTTCCTACTACCTACATTGCAGTAGATATGGCTGTATCCGGGTATTCTGTTAGGTGAGGCTAAGGGGAAGCTGACTGCAGCGTGGCTCACAATGGCCTTGCAAGAGAAAGTCAATGAAATCAGCTTTCATTTTGGCCATGTGCCCCATTCTCATAAAGACTGAGTAAAATATGTCCAGTTGTGTGATCATCTAGGCCACGTAATATGATAGTTTGTCTGCAAATTAAAAAAACGTACTGAAGACTGAAGCAACTTTTTCCAGGTATGATCACAAAGTTAAACTTTTCTTTACTCTTCCTATTGTTAAAGAGATCACCTTAGGCGGCTCAGCTGAATGGCCTTTGGATTGGGCCTGATGAGAGCAGGGCCTCAGCTGAGTGAACTCATTCAAAGTCAAGACCTTATGCCTGAAAACCCAGAGATTGCAAATTAACTCATATTTCTAAATGTCACTATTTAGCACGCCTGTAACCTATACAATAACACTCTTAAAGAAGAGGAGTCTATGGCTGGATCTAGAGTTGAACAAACCCTATGAAACTACCATGAGCCCAAGTCACAGGAAACTGATACACCGATTAGAACGCCCATATGTAATTTACAAGGAGAATCCTGAGGATTGCTTTTTTCGGTGGTTAGTAAACTCTGGGTGGTAAGCTCCAGTGGAGGCCCAGGTGTGAAAAGAAGGCTGCCTGTGAGCGAGGAAACAGAGAGAGGGGAGGTTGCACTTCCACCACCGGGACAATACCTGTTGCAGGATCTAGTTGGCTGTGTTCATGGGCCAGGGCACCTCTTCTCCCTTGACATGCTGAATGGGCATTGCCAATTTTGACCCTGACCCTCTTTTTTGGTTCTCTGTTTCCCTGATAACTACCTCTTTCTCTGGGTGCCACATTCCCTTTAGCTATGCCAACCCTGCTGCAACTGAGATTCTCTTCCTGCTGGATCATCTATTTTTTTTAAAAGTACGAAGTGTTAATTCTGTTAATCAAAATCTCAGAGTTCTGGTAACCTCTTCCTGTAGATTTGCTCTTAGTGCCCCGTGTTCTGTCAGCTCAGGGAGACAGCTTGTCATCTGAGGAGCTTTTCTATCTTTCTTGAGCTCATTTCATTATTCCGAAATGGTCTGCTTCTGAAAACATTGTTCCAGAGCTTCGCCAGGCAACCAGGCTTAAGCTAGCCTCCAGTTGAGACCACATCCTTGCTTAACACCCCCACTTCCCATTAAGTTCTGCTGCCCTCAGTCCCTTTCTCCTAAGAGCACCCCCCACCTCTGCAACAAATCGCTTGCACAATAACTCCTGCTTCAGGTTCTGCAGCTCAAGATGGGAACTTTAAAATATTTAAGTAAATGAGTTTACATATAGACTAAGACTAGTTACTGTATCTGCAAATTGCATGCTTCTTCCTCTAGAATTCTTTGAGTTACTACTGGTTGTTGGTCACTCCCTCCAGTGTCACCCATGAAGTGGAGAGGTTTAATGCTTATGGTTTTAAGGCCTAGGGATGACAGGTGGCTGATTTTCCGCAGGTGAACTCGTGGGCTTTCTTCTTTTCTATTTGGGGTTGTCTGTCTATCCATCTCTGCTGTTTTTCCTCTCCGTGGCTACTGTCATTGTAGCATTTGTTCTTAGATCTCCCCCCAAACCCCCATGCCATCATCTTCTCCTTTTCCTGTTGCTTAGCCTCCAAAGCCAGTCGTCTTTGATGGCAAGTGAAGGGACATGGTCAGAATTACCATGGGGACATAGTCCAGCTGTATCACACCAAGACTTTCACTCAGATGTAATGTGACTTATTAGCCATTTGTCCAAGTGGTTTCAAAGGAGCAGCGCCTCAGCTCTGTCAGAACCTTGGGAAGACATTCTGGCTCTTATGGAATGAGATAGAGGGGCCTATGGCCACCCTGACATGTCTAAGACACTAATCTTTTTGTTCCTAAGAGTTCAGATTCCTACAATTCTTTGCTCTCTCTGATTTCAGCAGACCTAGGCTACATCAAGGTGTTGTAAATAGCAACAGGGCCGCTACTTGGCCATAAATGCGGGGTAAGCCTCTGTACTGGGCGGGGGGGATGTCACTCTGATTCCATGGTGCATCTCATGTTTTGGTTATTGGGCTCCCAGGTGCAGGTGGAGCAGGACTGACAGCTGCTCAGTGAGTGTGGCGCTCTGCTACCGGACCTGTGGCAACACTTCTGCAAAGCATATTCTAGCAGGTTCCTTTACCTGTCTGTCACAGGGCAAGAGTCCTTCATTGCTTGGTGGATAGCTCTGCTGACTTGATCTCAGGTGCTAGCCTCCCTTGCTATTAAATATGTTGCACAAGGCAGTCCTGACCATTTTCAAGAAACCCTCCTTTCTTCTCCCTCCAAACTTGGCCTAGAGAGGTGTGGTTGATAAATTTGGCACTGCTCTGTGGCACTGACTTAGGCTCTAGACATCCTCTTTATATAGCTGGAGTAGAAATAAGAAGCAAGATTTTCCTGTTTCAGCACCCGCCCCCCCCCACGTCCATGCTCAAGGACTCGTGGTTTGTCCCTTTCCTGTCTTTAGAGAGTCATTCAAATCTCAGCATGGCTCTGCATAGAACCCAATGAAAGATAAGCTTCTTTCACCCCTCCTTTTAGCATCAAAGACGTTAGGCACCATTCCAGAAAAGAATTCTCTGGTCAGATGCCCCTAACTGGTACCGTTGGTGGGAGAACACACACGGATGCCCTCCTACGGTGGGTAGCATGTGCCTTGGGAACCCCGTATGGAAGGTCTGCTATGAGGGTCCTAGTGTTTCAGTGGCATTTAGATAAACAGAAACAGTGTGTTTTCCCTCATTGTCATATCAAGGGATACATTTAAGAAAACATCTATGGGGAAAAATTGATTGAAGACAGAACTTTCTGGGGTGCCTGGGTGGCTCAGTCGTGACTGCCTTCGGCTCAGGGCGTGATCCCGGCTTTCTGGGATCGAGCCCCATACGGGGATCCTCAGATGGGAGCCTGCTTCTCCCTCTCCCTCTCCTACTCCCCCTGCTTGTGTTCCCTCTCTTGCTGGCTGTCTCTCTCTCTGTCAAATGAATAAATAAAATTTAAAAAAAGACAGAACTTTCTAAATCCCTTTCTTATTTTCACCGAGCAAAGTCTCAGCTGCTGCAGCAGTTTCTGTCATCCGCACCTGGGCTTGGGAGGAGTACTTGTCAGGAATCCCTGGATTTCCATCTATCTCCTCTCCTCACCTCCCACATCATGATTCCTGAGATTTTCTGCTTTGCGCTCACATCATGCTCCCGTATTTAAGACTAAGACACAAGTCCTTCTCTAAGAGGAAATTGACAGTTGCTACCTCAGGAAAACAATATGGACACCTGGGGCACAGGATGTGAGAGGAGATGACAAGGAGACTGTGGGAACCCTTAAAGACAGGAGGAAGAGTGGGAAGTTGGTAACGAATATGTGTATAAGTAAAGCTTTTTTTCGTGGAGGAAACTACAGACATGGCCTTGCCATGCTTGGGTTGTGGCCCTCAAAAATGCCTTCCTTGGCTGACGGAGTAGAACATAGGGCGTGTGGGCTCTGTAACTAGACAGAAGTGTACGGAAGCCTATCTTCCTATCTACTGCTGGTGCCAGGACCCAGCTACCTCTCTTAGCCTCTGTGACTTCACCTATAAACCAGACAATAATACTTCAACTCATATTTGTGAGGTCTACCACAGGGAGCGTGTGCAACCTTCTTGGCATGCAAGAAGCTCTCAGAAAGTACTTGTTACCTTCTCTTTTCCTTAGCCCGTAAGCCTTGCCCAAACAAGAAGTATGCAGTTTCCTTAATGGGAAACTGAAGGAAGCAAAGACCTCAACTTCAGATTTGAATTGAAAATTTGAATTTTCCCTCTGAGTTCTTAGACATTTCCCATTTGTCTTTCACATATTTTTTTTCAGTTTCAGAACTTCTAGTTGTTTCTACATGTGATTTGATTTTATGAGATTCAGTGTTTACGGCTGTTATGTTTAATAGTTGTGTTTTGCATAGTCTTGTATGCATTGCTAAATGTTACAATTTTTTTAGTTTCAGAGGGTATTTATTTACTCATTTATTTTCAGTTTCATTGAAATATAATTGACATATGACATTGTGTAAGTTTAAGGTGTACAGTGTAATGATTTGATATATGTACGTGTTCGTAGATGATCAACATAAGGATAGTTAATACATTCTTCACATGCCATGTTTATAATTTTGTGTGTGGGGGGAGAACTTTTAAGGTCTACTCTCTTAGCATCTTCCAAATATACAATACAGTGTTGTTAACTGTAGTTATCGTGCTTTATATTACATGCATATTACGTGTTGTATATTACTTATTAATCTTATAACTGGAAATTCATACCTTTTGACCATGTCCACCCATTTCCCCCACCCCCTGCTCCTGCCTATGATGGCCACCCATCTGTTCTCTGTACCCGTGAGTTCAGTTTTTGTAGGTTCCACATTTGAAAGCGATCACATGGTATTTGTCTTTCTCTGTCGGCTCATACAGTGTCTTTCTCTGGCAGTTTTGTGCAGGGTTTAAGACAGAAAACACTAGGCCCTTTATCCTTTCCTTACCAGCTGTTGAGGCCCTGGGCAAGTCACTGATCTTACTAAATCTGTTCCCTCATTTGTAAAATAGTGAGAGGAATCTTAGCTACTTCATTGAGTTATTGTTGTAAAGGTTACTTATGCCCGAAAAGCACTTAGGAGAGTACCCTGCTTATAGTAATCTCTCAGTAAATGTTAGCTGCTATTACTCCTATTTTTAAATTGAGATATAATTGGCATATAACACTGTGTAAGTTTAAGGTATACAGTGGGTTGATCTGATACATTTATATATTGCAATATGATTACTATCATAGCATTATCCCATCACATAATTATCATTTCCTTTTTGCAGGGAAAACAATTAGTAATTAGAAAAGAATTAGTAACTTTGAAGTTTATAATACAGTATTTGTTGACTATAATCCCTATGCCGTGCATTAGATCTCCAGAACTTATATATCTACTAGATACAAGTTTGTGCCCTTAAACAGCATCTCCCCAATTCCCCTACCCCCAGCCCCTGATTGCCACCTTTCTACTCTCTGTACTTATGAGTTCAGCTTTTTTGGATTCCACATATAAGTGGTATTATGCAGTCTTTGTCATTCTCTGCTTGACTTACCTCACTTTGCCCAATGCCCTCAAGGTTCATCCATGTTGCTGCAAATGGCAGCATTTCCTTCTTTCTCATGGCTGATAATACTCCATTGTGTGGATATAGATAGATAGAGATCACATCTTTTTTTATCCGTTCATTAGTGGACACTTAAGTAGATTCCATATCTTAGTTATTATGAATAAGGCTGCCATAAACACGGATGTGTAGATACATTTTCAAAATTCTTGTTCTATTTCCTTTGGCTATATACCCAGAGGTAGATTTCCTGGATCACATGGCAGTTCAATTTTTAATTCTTTGAGGACCCTTTATAGTAGTTTCCATAGTGGATGCATCAAATTACATTCCCACCAACAGTGCACGAGGGTTCGCTTTTCTCCACATCCTCGCCAACACTGCTTATCTCTTGTCCTCTTGATGATAGGCCTTCTAACAGGTGTGAGGTGGTATCTCATTGTGGTTTTGATTTGCATTTCCCTGATGATTAGTGATGTTGAATATCTTTTCATGTTTCTATTGGCTATTTGGGATGTCTTCTTTGGAAAAAATGTCTATTTAGTTCCTCTGCCCATTTAAAAAATTCTTTTAGGTTCAATTTGGTTAATATATAGTGTTTTACTAGTTTCGGGGGTAGAATTTAGTGATTCATCAGTTGCATATAACACCCAGTGCTCATTATATCAAGTGCCCTCCTTAATGCTCAGCCCCCCGTTACTCCATCCCCCATCCCCTCACCCACCTCCCCTCCGGGAACCTTCAGTTTGTTTCCTATAGTTAAGAGTCTCTTGTGGTTTATCTCCCTCTGTTTTCATCTTATTTTATTTTTCCTTCTCTTCTCCTATGTTCATCTCTTTTGTTTCTTAAATTCTAGCTATGAGTGAAATCATATAGTATTTGTCTTTCTCTGACCAACTTATTTCGCTTAGCATAAGACCCTCTAGTTCCATCCATATTGTTGCAAATGGCAAGATTTCATTCTTTTTGATGGCTAAGTAATATTCCTCTGTGTGTGTGTGTGTGTGTGTGTGTGTGTGTACACATATACCACTTCTTTATCCATTCCTCTGCCCAATTTTAAAATGGGTTTTGTTATTGTTGTTATTGAGCTGAATGAGTTCTTTGCATATTTTGAGTATTAACCCCTTGTCTCATATATGGTTTGCAAATATATTGTCCCATTCCACAGGTTGCCTTTTCATTGTGTTGACTGTTACTTTTGTTATGCAGAAACTTTTTAGTTTGATGTAGTCCCACCTGTTGATCTTTTGCTTTTGTTGTGTTTTTGGTGTCATGTCCAAAACATCATTGCCAAGACCAATGTCAAGGAGCTTCTTTCCTGGGTTTTTTCCTGGGAGGTTTACGGTATCAGGCCTTATGTGTAAGTCTTTAAGCCATTTTGAGATAATTTCTTTGAAAGTGGTGTGAAAAAGTCCAATTTTATTTTTCTGCATGTGGTTATCCAGTTTCCCAACACCATTTATTGAGGAGACTGTCCTTTGTCCATTTTTGGCTCCCTTGTCAAATAGAAGTTGACCAAAATACGTGAGGGTTTATTTCTGGGCTCTCTATTCTGTTCTATTGATCTATGTGTCTGTTTTTATGCCCATAACATACTGTTTTGATACAGCTTTGTAATATACTTAGTTTTTTGTTTTCATTTAAATTCCAGGTAGTTAAGATACAGTATAATATTAGTTTCAGGCGTACAGTTTAGTGCTTCAGCACGTCCATACAACACCCAGGGCTCATCACAAGCACACTACGTAATCCCCATCACTTATTTTAGTTTTAAGTACGCTCCATGCATGGAGCCCAATGCAGGGCTCAAACTCACGACCCTGAGATCAAGACCTGAGTTGAGATCAAGAGACAGACACTTAACTGACTGAGCCACCCAGGCACCCCTCCCTATCACCTATATCCCCCATCCCCCCCCACCGCCCCTCTGGTAACCATCAGTTTGTTCTCTATAGTTAACAGTCTGTTTCTTGGTTTGCCTCCCTCTCTCTTTTTTTATTCCTCTCCCTCATTTGTTTTGTTCCTTAAATTCTACATATGAGTGAAATCGCAAGGTATTTGTCTTTCTCTGACTAACTTATTTCGCTTAGCTAATATTCTTTAGCTCATCCATGTCATTACAAATGGTAAAATTTCCATCTTTCTGATGGCTGGGTAATATTCCATTGTTTATATATACCACATCTTCTTTAGCCATTCATTAGTACATGGACACTTGAGCTGTTTCTATAATTTGGTTATTGTTGATAATGTTGCTATAAACATCGGGGTTCATGCATCCCTTTGAATTAGCATTTTTGTATTCTTTGGTAAATACCGTAGTGCAATTGCTGGGTCATAAGGTAGTTCTGTTTTTAATTTTTTGAGGAATATCCATACTGTTTTCCAGAGTGGCTGCCCCAGTTTGCATTCCCACCAACAGTGTACAAGGGTTCCCCTTTCTCTACATCCTCACCAATACCTGTTGTTTCTCGTGTTGTTGATTTTAGCCGTTCTGACTGGTGTGAGGTGATATCTCATGATAGTATTGATTTGTATTTCCCTGGTGGTCAGAGTTGCTGAGTATCTTTTAATGTGTCTGATGGCCATCTGTATGTTTTCTTTGGAAAAATGTCTAGTCATGTCTTCTGCCCATTTTTAATTGGATTATTTGTTGTTTGGTGTTGAATTTTATAAGTTCTTTATGAATTTTGGATACTAACCCTTTATCAGATGTTATTTGCAAATATCTTCTCCCATTCTGTAGGTTGCCTTTTAGTTTTGCTGATTGCTTCCTTCACTGTGCAGAAGCTTTTTATTTTGATGACGTCCCAATAGCTCATTTTTGCTTTTGTTTCCCTTACCACAGGGGACATATCTAGAAAGAAGCTGCTACAGTCAATGTCAAAGAGGTTACTGCCTGTGTTCTCCTCTAGAATTTTTATGGCTTCAGGTCTCACGTTTAGGTATATTAATCCATTTTGAATTTATTTTTGTGTATGGTGTAAGAATGTGGTCCGGTTTCATTCTTTTGTATGTTGCCCTCTGGTTCTCCCAACCCCCTTTGTTGAAGACACTGTCTTTTCCATTGGATGTTCTTTCCTGCTTTGTCAAAGATTCATTGACCATATAGCTGTGGGTTCATTTCTGGGTTTTCCATTCTGTTGTTCTGATCCATGTGTCTATATTTGTGTCTGTACCACACTGTTTTGATCAATACAGCTTTATAATATAACTCGAAGTCTGGAATTGTCATGCCTCCAGCTTTGCTTTTCTTTTTCAAGGTTGCATTCAGGGTCTTTTATGATCCCACACAAATTTTAGGACGGTTCTTGCACTGCGAAAAATGCTGTTGATATTTTGATAGGGATTACATTAAATGTGTAGATTTCTTTGGGTAGTATAGACATTTTCACAATATTTGTTTTTCCAATCCATGAGCATGATACCTCTTTCCATTTCTTTGTGTCATCTTCAATTTATCTCATCAATATATTCTAGTTTTCAAAGTACAGGACTTTCACCACTCTGGTTAGATTTATTCCTAGGTATATTATTGTTTTTGGTGCAATTGTAAATGGGATTGATTCCTTCATTTCTCTTTATGCTGCTTTATTATTGGTGTATAGAAATAAAACGGATTTCTGCATGTTGATTTTGTATCCTACGACTTTACTGAATTCATGTATCAATTCTAGCAGTTTTTTGGTGGAGTCTTTCATGTTTTCTATATATAGTATCATGTAATCTCCAAATAGTGAAAGTTTTACTTCTTTGCCAATTTGGATGCCTTTTATTTCATTCTGCTGTCTGATTGCTGTGGCTAGGACTTCCAGTATTATGTTAAATGACAGTGGTGGGAGTGGGCATCCCTGTTCCTGACTGTAGGGATAAGCTCTCAGTTTTTCCCCATTGAGAATGATATCAGCTGTGGGTTTTTCATAGATGGCCTTTATTATATTAAGGTAATTTCCCTCTAAACCTACTTTTTGAGGAGGGTTTTTTTTTTATTCTGAATGGATGTAGTACTTTGTCAAATGTTCTTTCTGCATATTGAAGTGATCATATGGTTTTTATCCTTTATCTTACTGACGTGATGTACCACATTGATTGATTTGTGAATATTGAACCACCTTTGCAACTCAGGAATAAATTTCACTTGATCATGGTAAATGATTTTTTGAATGTATTATTGGATTTGGTTTGCTGGTATTTTATTCAGAATTTTTCATCTGTGTTCATCAGGGATATTGGCCTGTAGTTCTCTTTTTTAGTGGAGTGTTTATCCGGTTTTGGTATCAGGGTAATGCTGGCCTCATAGAGTGAGTTTAGAAGTTATCCTTCCTGTTCTATTTTTTGGAATAATTTGAGAAGAATAGGTATTAATTCTTCTTTAAATGTTTGATAGAATTTGTCTGGGAAGCCATCTGGCCCTGGACTTTTGCTTGTGGGAGTTTTTTGATTAATGATTCAATTTCTTTGCTAGATATCCATCTGTAAAAGTTTTCTATTTCTTCCTATTTCAGTTTCGGTAATTTATATGTTTCTAGGAATTTATCCATTTCTTCCAGGTTGTCCAATTTGTTGACATATAATTTCTTATAACATTCTCTTAGAATTGTGTGTATTTCTGTGGTGTTGGTTGGCTCTCATTTGCGATATTGTTTATTTGGGTCCTTTCTCTTTTCTTTTTAATAAGTCTGGCTAGAGGTTTGTCAATTTTATTAAGTTTGTCAAAGAACAATCTCCTGGTTTCATTGATCTGTTCTATTGCTGTTTTAGTTTCTATATCATTTGTTTCTGCTCTAATTTTTATTATTTCCTTCCTTCTACTGATGTTAGGTTTCATTTGTTGTACATTTTGTAGCTCCCTTAGGTATAAGGTTAGGTTGCTTATTTGAGATTTTTCCTTGCTTCTTCTTGAGGCCTGTATTGTTACATACTTCCCTCTTAGGTTTTGGACCATTGTCTTTTCATTTGTTTCCATGTATTTTTTTTTTATTTCTTCTTTGATTTCTGGTTGACCCATTCACTGTTTAGTAGCATGTTGTTTAACCTCCATGTGTTTGTGGTCCTTCCAGATTTTTTTCTTGTGTTTGACTTCTAGTTTCATAGCTTCGTATCAGAATAGGTGCATGGGATGATTTCAATCTTTTTGTATTTGTTGAGGGCTGATTTGTGATCTAATATGGATCTATTCTGGAGAATGTCCCATGTGCACTTAAAAAGAATGTGTATTCTGCTGTTTCAGGATGGAATGTTCTGAATATACCTGTTAAGTCCATCCATTCCAGCGTGTCATTCAAAGCCATTGTTGCCTTGTTGATTTTCTGTTTAGATGATCTGTCCATTGATGTAAGTGCAGTGTTAAAGTCCCCTACTATTATTTTATTACTATCAATTAGTTTCTTTTTGTTTATTATTAATTGTTTTATATATCTGGGTGCTTCCATGTTGGGTGCATAAATATTTACAATTGTTAGATCTTCTTGTTGGATTATCCCCTTTATTACAATGTAGTGCCTTTCTTCATCTCTTGCTACAGTCTTTGTTTTAAAGTCTAGTTTGTCTGATATAAGCATTGCTACTCCAGCTTCCATTTGACACCCATTCGTGTGATAAATGTTCCTCCACCCCCTCACTTTCAATCTGCAGGTGTCTTTAGGTCTAAAATGAGTCTTTTGTAGGCAGCATATAAATGGGTCTTCTTTTTTTATCCATTCTGACACACTGCATCTTTTGATTGGAGCATTTATTCCATTTACATTCAAAGTAATTATTGATAGATGTGGATTTAGTGCTGTCTTATTTCTTATTTTGACATTGTGTCTGGAGATTTTCTCTGATCCTTTCTTTTCTTTGAGATTTTTGTTCTCGCCTTTTCACTCAAAGGGTCCCCTTTAATATTTCTTGCAGGGCTGGTTTAGTGGTCACGAACTCCTTTAGATTTTGTTTGTCTGGGAAACTCTTTATCTCTCCTTCTATTCTGAATGATAGCCTTGCCATATAGAGCATACTTGGCTGCAGATCTTTCCCATTCAGCACTTCAAATATATCATGCCACTCTCTACTGGCTTGCTAAATTTCTGCTGAAAAATCTCCAGCTAGCCTTATGGGTCTTCCCATAGGCTAAGTTAAGGACTTCTTTTTCTTGCTGCTTTTAAAATTTTTTCTTTATCACCATATATTGCAAATTTAATTACAATATGCCTTGGTGTGGGCCAGCTTTTGTTGACTTTGATGGGATTTCTCTGTGCCTCCTGGATCTGGATGTCTATTTTCTTCCTCAAATTAGAAAAGTTTTTAGCTATTATTTCTCCAATTAAATTTTCTTTTTTTCTTTTTTAAAGATTTTATTTATTTATTTATTTATTTGACAGAGAGAGACAGCCATCAAGAGAGGGAACACAAGCAGGGGGAGTGGGAGAGGAAGAAGCAGGCTCCTAGTGGAGGAGCCTGATGTGGGGCTCGATCCCTGAACGCCGGGATCTCGCCCTGAGCCAAAGGCAGATGCTTAATGACTGCGCCACCCAGGTGCTCCTCAATTAAATTTTCTGCCCTCTTTTCTTTCTCTTCTTCTGGGACTCTTGTAATATAAATATTATTTTATTTGATGATGTCACCGAGTTCCTTAAGTCTATTCTTGTGTTGCATGATTCTTGTTTCTCTCTTTTGTTCCGCTTCATTATTTTCTATTACTTTGTCTTCTAGGTCACTAATTCATTCCTCTGCTTCTTTCATTCTGCTGTTCATTGCATCAAGCCTGTTTCGAATCTCCTTTATTGTGTTCTTTATCTCTGATTCTGTTATAACTCTTTTATCTCTGTGATAAGGGTCTCACTGATGTCTTGTATTCTTTTCTTAAGCCCAGTGAATATCCTTATAATTGTTGCTTTCAAGTCTTCATCAGGCATGTTACTTATTATCTGTTTTGCTTAGATCTCTGGCCCTGGCCTTATCTTGTTCTTTCACGTGGAATGAATTCCTCTATCTTCACATTTTGTAAAAGTCTCTACCTTCTTATCTGTGTTAGAAAAGTCGGTTATGTCTCCTGTTCCTTGAAAGTAATGTCTTTATGAAGAATAGGTCATGTAGTGCCCAGGGCCTGATGCTTCAGGGAGGGTCTCCGGTGTGTGCTGCCTGTGCTCTGCTGTTGTGTTTTGGCTGCTCTATCCTTCAGGCCCGTTGTCTGCAGAGGCTTTCCTTGCCTGCTCGATTGCGGCAAATTTTTAGTTGTGCTCTGGTCTGTTTGTAAAATGAGACCTGACACCATTTCCACCAGAACTGAGGCCCTGCAGCACTTTCTGCTCAGTAGATGTGGTGTGCAGGGGTCTATGCTGATCTTCTGGGGGCAGGGGCCCACCGCACCAGGACTGAGGCAAACTTGACTGGGAAGGGCAGTCCCGCCAGGGTGCAGAGGGGGTGGGGCTTGGTGTATGCAAATTAGGCAACCAGTATCAGTGCTGCGCTGCTTCCTGCGGGTAGCTTTGTGCTGCGGGAAATGGTGTCAGCCAGTTCATTAATTCCCGGAGGCATGTCTTTGGTCTCTGTGAATGCTGCCTCTCAAGGATACACGGAGAAGAGTGAATACTCCACCCTGTGTGCCCCAGCCATTCTTTAGATTGCCGTGTCCACACTGTCTGCCCCTGGGTTGTTTGCCTGCCTTCTCTCCAGGGGCAGTGCACTGCTCTCTGGGCTCTATCCCAGCCAAGCCTGGTGACCTTTAAAACCCTAGGCTTTAAGACCCGCTAGTTGCAAGAATTCACGCAATTCAGCCCCTCTCGTTTTCCAGATCAATGGCTTTGGGAAAACGTTCTCCTTTTGAGTTCCCCTATGTACTCTTCTCTCTCTCTCCCTACTCTGTGACTATGGCTCCCTCCCCTCTGTAGCACCTGTGATCTGTTTCTCCCCTAAACCACATCTCCACACTTCCTACCTTCTTTGATGTGGCCTCTTCTCTCCCTTTAGTTGTGGAGTGTGTTCTGTCAGTCTTCAGGTCAATGTCTGAGGTATTGAGGATGATTTGATAGTTATCTAGTTGTTTTCATGGGATGAGATGACCTCCTATTCCACTGCCATCTTCCTCTCCGTCTGTAGTATACTTTGAAATCACAACTGTGATGCCTCCAGCTTTGCTCTTCTTTCTCTTGGCTATCTGGGGTCTTTTGCTGTTCCATACAAGTTTAAGAGTTATTTTTTCTGTTTCTGTGATAAATGTCATTGGTTATTTTATATGCATTGTGTTGACTCAAATACGGCTTGAGTAGTATGGACATTCCAATGATATTAATTCTTCTGTTCCATGAACACAGGGTATCTTTCATCAGAGTCTTGTAGTTTTCATTATATGGCTCTTTTACTTCCTTGGTTAAATTTATTCCTACATAGTTTTTGTTTCTGATGCTATTGTGAAGTGGGATAGCTTTCTTTATTTCTTTTTTAAATGTTTCATTGTTATATTGAAAAACAACTTATTTCTCTATGTTGATTTTATATCCTGCAAGGTAACTTTATTAGTTCCAACATTTTTTTGGTTGAATCTTTCAAGTTTTCTTTTTTTTTTTTTAAAGATTTTATTTATTTATGTGACAGAGAGACAGCCAGCGAGAGAGGGAACACAGCAGGGAGAGTGGGAGAAGAAGAAGCAGGCTCCCAGCGGAGGAGCCCGATGTGGGACTCGATCCCGGAACACCGGGATCACGCCCTGAGCTGAAGGCAGACGCTTAATGACTGCGCTACCCAGGCGCCCCTCAAGTTTTCTATATATAATGTCGTGTCACCTGTAAGTAATGATAATTTTACTTTTTCTTTTCCAATTTGAATGCCTTCATTTCTTTGTCTTGCCTAATCACTCTAGCTAGGACTTCTAGCGCTATGTTGGATAGAAGGGATGTCAGTGGGCATGCTTGTATTGTTCCTGATCTTAAAGGAACACTTTCAGCACTTTATTATTGAGTATGATATTAGTTGTGGGTTTGTCATATATGGCCTTTGTTATGTTGAGGTATGTTCCTTCTATACCCAATTTGTTGAGGTTATTATTCCTGTTGTTGAAAGTTTCGATTTTGTGTTTGTTTTTGCTGTAAGCAAACTAATATTGTATCGAGTTGAGTGAGGCAGAATCAGGAGCAGCTGGAAGTTTTTGGAACTCCATTCACCAAAGCTATTAAAGGTTCCCTGCGCATGAAGGAGTTATCGCTTTAGGTCCTGGGCTTCGTGGGGACATTTCAATCTTTAGGTTGCATATGGTTGCATCACCTTCACATAAGAAAGACTTAAATTGGGGTAGTTTCTGTGGCTTTCCTTTTTATATGGAGTAATACACATTCATCCTTGTGAATGACTCCCAGACTGCCCTGCCAGTTGAACACCAACATGATGGAACTGGATGCAGAGCCAAGTTGCAGTCTGAATTCCAAAAGCAGCAGTTAGCACCCCTTGCATGAAACCAAAGGCTGGAGCCTCATTTCCTGAAATAGATTAGTGTTCTAGCTTTCCCATCTGCCAATTGCAATGCACAATTTGTAGTTAAAATTTGAATTCCTCAGCAACTATGCCTAAGGGCCTCTGGGGCTCTCCTAAAATTAGTGAGAAAAAGTGACAGTTCGAGAGCAGCTTGTTCAGGTCCGTCTTCTTCATTTAATATCAGCACGTTGTTGAACCACAAGAAGTTAGAGTATTGGGGCAGGAGAATGTTCCTTTCAGGGGGTTTGTTCATATGTTTTCATTTCAGACAGGGTGGCTCCCTACGTGCTGGAATTAGAAGAGACAAGAAACAAAATCTGCTAGTCTTCTTCATTTATTTACCTCTGCTTACCTCTGACTTCCCATTTTGATTCAAAATAAGACTGTCACAAGAGGTTGTGCTCTTCGACTTCATCATATAGGTGACCCTGAAATCACAAAAATAGGAAGCCTGTCTGAACCTAAGCCATTGCACTGGGAGCTGAAAAACAGAGAAGCAATGGTATGGCCACTACTGACAGAAGCCCCTGGTTTCTTCTTCATTTTTTTTCTCTCTCTTTCTTTTTTTTTAATGTTTTTTTATTATATTATGTTAGTCACCGTATAGTACATCCTTGGTTTCTGATGTAAAGTTCGATGATTCATTAGTTGCGTATAACACCCAGTGCACCATGCAATACATGCCCTCCTTACTACCCATCACCAGTCTATCCCCTTCCCCCACCCCCTCCCCTCTGAAGCCCTCAGTTTGTTTCCCAGAGTCCATAGTCTCTCATGTTTCATTCCCCCTTCTGATTACCCCCCTTTTCTTTATCCCTTTCTTCCCCTACCGATCATCCTAGTTCTTATGTTCCATAGATGAGAGAAATCATATGATAATTGTCTTTCTCTGCTTGACTTATTTCACTTAGCATTATCTTCTTCAAAAGACTACAGTCTAAGTTCACCAGAAGGTCTTCTCTTTTTAGTGGTGTTGGGAAGAGACTATGGGTTCCATAGCTGCCCTGGTGTGACCGAGTTTGACCCTTCAGGATGTTCTACTGTGAGGGGGCTCTTGGATTATTCACTGCTATTGGGAGGTGCTGGGGGAACTTACCCAAACCTCTCCACAGTGATGGGGAATGTCCAAGTATGAAATATGATGGGTTCGTGGTCTGATGACCTTGGCATAATTCTTTCGTATAATGGTTAAGGGCTGAGTTGTGGAGTCAGATAAATTGGATTTGAATACTGATGTCACTGTTTTCCATCTGTGTAAACCTGGGAGGATCAACCTTTCTAAGTCTTGGATTTCTCATCTGCCAAATAGGGTATGTTAGGACTCTCCAGAGAAACAGAATGATTAGGATATGGATATGGATGTATATTATGGGGAGGTGGGGAGACAGAGAGGGAGAGAAAGATGTATTTTAAGGAACTGGTTCATGTGAGGGTGGAGACTTAGTAGGTTCAAAATCAGTAGAGCAGGCCAGCAGGCTAGAGACCCAGGGAAGAGTTGCAATTCAAGTCCAAAAGATGTCTGCTGTCAGAATTCCTTCTTGCTCAAAGGAGGTCAGTGTTTGTTCTATTCAGGCCTTCCACTGTTTGGATGAGACCTACCCACATTATGGAGGGCAATCTGCCTTACTCAAAGTCCACCAATTTAAATGTGGATGTCATCCAAAAACACCTTCATAAAAACATCCAGAATAATGTTTGACCAAATATCTGGGCACTGTGGCCCAGCCAAGTTGACATAAAATTGGCCATCATATAGGGATAATACCACTTAACTTTAGGACTATTTGGAGACTTTATGAGATAATGTATGTTAAGTCAAAAGCAGTTGAGTTCTCCCTAAATGATGGCTGCCATGACTACTTTTACTATTTTTCTTGACTGAGCTATTGGTAGCCAAAAGACTAAGGTAAAAACTGGTATAAGCTTTCTGGAGGGAAATTTGGCAAAATGTAGCAAAATTCTTCATACCTTTTCTTCGAAGTGTGCTTCCATAATTAAAACTCTATCCAAAGGAAATAATTCGGGATGAGTGCAAAAGTCAAACTCTGGGGAATTCTCATAATAGTGAAATTTATAACAGAAAAATTGGAAGAGATCTAAATTTCCAACAACATGGGATTGAATAAATCAATCCTGATACAGATCACACAATGGAGTATTTAGTAACCTTTTAAAACAATGTTGTAGAAGATTTTTAAATGGAAAATAGTTTGTGATCTAATGAGAAGTGAAAAAAAGGACTGAAACCAATATGTACAGCTAGAGTCTATGATTTTATTAAAAAATCTATGCATAAAAAAGACTGAAAGGTCATCCTTCAAAATGTAAATGATAATGTTATTTCTGGGTTGTGGGATTAAAAGTGATTTTTTTATGTCATTATTTTTTGTAGATCTGAATTTTCTGATATTTATTAAAACGAATATGCCCTACAGGTATTTTTAGGCAGTTCTGTAATGGGTTTTCCATGGCAGACATGAGATTGGTCAGGGAAAATTTGGCCAGGTGGTGCTGCTCTGAAAGAGGAGGCAACAGCAAGTCAAAAGGTGTTGAATCCTCCAGGTATGGCCTCACCTCCCGAGGAAGCCAGTTAAAGCAAGAATTCTCACTGCAAGGTGAAAGGTAGTCTTTTCTTGATCTTTTGAAGATCTTTGTAACAGTGGGCTTTTAAGGTGCCAATAAGGCTAGGACTAGGGTGAGGAAAGTGAGGCACCGAGGTGCAAAACGTAAGGTGGCACACACTCTTGGTGTTGACCCCGTGCCTGCGCCATAAGGAAGTTCCAGTACCTTCTTCAGCACATGCTTGAGTGAGCGCTGACTTACATTCTGAACCCTGGTTGCCTCCCTAGCCTCACTCTAGTCTTGTCCTGGTGTGAAACAAATAACTTCTAACTGATTGCACCCTCTGCAATGTTATTAGCCAAGTTGTAGCTGGAGGAAGGAAATGTGTTACCTTGTTCAACAGGTAGATGGGCCTGTGGGAGGTGGACCCTTCTTTCTCTACTGCCTGTTGACTTAAGTTGTGTTACTGATAATATAGAATTAAATATAATTCATTCTTTAGTTGGCATCTTTGAGTGTTTGTTGGGAGTTTGTGATGCTGGGCAGTAAGTGATAGAGTATTTTACAGCCATACAGTTTGGCTATTTGCTATGGCTTATTTAAATTACTTCCAGAACAACTCATTTACCTTACAGGGCCAGAAATAGATACTGGACATTAGGATAAAGACAGCTTTAAAATTTAAGAATTTAATTAAGGCGGAGGGTTAATTACAACCTCAGTGAGGACTACAGATTTCCCTGAGCAGATGGAAGAAGTCAGGAATGGCACCCCTTGAACTGAGAAAAACTCAATCATATAAAAAGCACAGACAGAATCCTCATGTAGTAACTGAGAAAAGGTGCAATCGTAAATTCTCTTAAAATGGAAGATACTAGAATGTTACAACTTAATACACCTGTCCAAATTCATTGTACAATTATAATTTTAGATAAGAATCAAAAGGCTGACTTATTAGTCGAGTTAGATAAATTTTCTTAAACATTGCAAGTACAGAATTACAAAATATGCACAGATTCTTTTTCTAATTTTTAAAAATATTTATTTATTTATTTATTTGAGAGAGAGAGAAAGAGCACGAGCAGTGGGAGGGGCAGAGGGAGAAGCAGGCTCCCCGCTGAGCAAGGAGCCCGATGTAGCAGTAGATCCCAGGACCCTGAGATCATGACCTGAGCTGAAGGCAGATACTTAACTGACTGAGCCCCCCAGGCTCCGCCACACAGATTCTGTAAGGCAAAAAAGTCAAAAAGCATAGCTTTTAAAGATTTAAGCTTTAATTCTAAGTCTTCCTGTGATTAAAAGAAGCTTACCTCTGTGGTAGGGTAGAGATCTAATATAACCCCCAGTGACCCACACCCTTGTATAATCACCTCTTCTTCAGTGGGGCTGGAACTTAGAAATATGATGAGATTGCTGTGATTAGATTACCAATCAGTTGACTTTGAGTTAATTGAAATAGAGATTCCTGTCTTGACAGGGTCTGACTTAACCAGGCAAGACCTTAAAAGAAGATGAAACATGAGAGAAATATTCCACTGACTTCGAAGACGTAGCTGACCCCTGACCAACTCCAGCAAACAAACAAACAAACAAAACAAACAAACAAACAGACAAACAAAAGAACCCAACAACCAAAACACAAACCAACAAAAAGCCAACCTGAGACCTACGTCCTACAACCACAAGGAATTCAATTATAACAACAACCAGTAAATTTGGAAAAGGACCCTGAGCTTCACATGAGAACTACAGCCCTAGATTTCAGCCTGGTAAGACCTTGATCTAACCTGTGCCAGAACTCATGATGCACAGAAACTGTCATAGAAAACTAATATTTCATCTGTAGTGGATTGACTTGTGTACCCCCCAAGTATGTTGAATATGTTGAAACCCTAACCCTTGGTACCTGTGAATGTGACCTTATTTGGAAATAGAGTCTTTGCAGACGTAATCAAGTGAAGAGGAGGTCATACTGAGTTAGGGTGGGCCCTAAATCTGATGACTGGTGTCCTTTCAAGGAGAGGGAAATTTGTAGACCCATGTACACAGAGGAGAGACGGCCAAGTAAAGATGGAGGCAGTAATTGGAGTGATGTAGCTAAAAGCCAAGGAATGGTAGTGATTGCTGGCAACCCTCAAAAGCTGGAAGAGGCAAAGAAAGATTCTCCCCTAGAGCCTTCAGAGGGAACATGGCCTGCCAGCATCTTGATTTCAGACTTCTGGCCTCCAGAATTGTGAGAGAATAAATTTTTGTTGTTATAAGACGCCCAGTTTGTGGTAATTTGTTATGGCAACTTTAGGAAACTAATACACCCTCTAAGGAAACACTTATGCCATCCCTGGCAGACAGTTGCCAGACATTCACCGAATCTGTTTCTTCTAGCACATGGCTGGACCACATCTCCCCCAGCCCTTCATCTGGACCAGCCACGTGACCAATTCTTGCTGAGAGATTGTGAGCGGAGGTATTGTGACACTTCAGATCATTGAATTAAAAGCTGGTGTGCTTTGTCCAGGCTCCGCCTTTCTTTGCTCCATAGCAACCTTGGAGGCCACGTGTTGAAGAGGGCAGCCTCACATGATTCAATATGCCTGGATCTCCAAGTCTCTGCTTTGAGGAAAACCCTAGCCCAGGAACATCTGCATTGGACTTTCCATGAGAAAGAAATAAACTTACGTTGTCCTAAGCTACTAAGGTTTGGGGGCTTGTTAATTGCCCCTTTATAACATCCCAAATATTGTTTGAGAGTTGATGGCACATAGTGTCCAGACATATCAGCAGGAATGTGAGGTCTGGAGTAGCAGCCAGACAAGGCAGATTTTTTTTCCTCATCTCAACCATCAAGCTGGGCCCCCTTTTTATACTCACAGTGTCTTGTACTATATATATATACTAACGTTTAAAGAAGGGATGATCACTACATTAGGAATTGGCTCACGCAATTATGGAAGCTGAGAAATCCCACAATCTGCCATCTGCAAGCTGCAAACCCAGGAAAGCTGGTGGTATAGTTCAGCTGAAATCTGAAGGTCTAAGAACCAGAAGGACTCATGATGTAAGTCTCAGTCTGAGCGGAGAAGTCCAATGACCCAGCTCAATCTGTCAGGCAGAGAAGGGACAAAGTTTTCCTTCTCTTGTCTTTTTTTTTAGTCAGGCCCTTAAAAGATTGAAGGATGCCCACTCTCATTGGACAGGGAAATCTGCTTTACTGAGTTCAATGATTCAAGTGTTAATCTCATCCAGAAACACCCTCACAGACACAGCCAGAAATAATGTTTAGCTAAATATTTGGGTCTTCCACGATCCAGCCATGTTGACGCATAAAGTTAGCCGTCACAATCACACAGCCCATGTCCCTGGTTTGTGCCTAATTATTACCAAATTCTTCCATCCACTCACAGAATCCTGCAACCTCCTCCTTCACAAAATGGGATTTTTAATGTTACTATCTCAAGATACTTAAAAATCTTTATGTTTTAGTTTTAAGTGCTTTGGACTTGACCGATCTTGCATTTTCCATTCTTTTCAACATAACTTTTACAGATTTTAAAAGGACATCTGGAAGAATTTCTCAAGGCTTTGTCCCTAGTTTTAAGAGCATTAGACTGACATGTTTGGATGTTTAAGAGAGCTCTAAGATTCACTATACTTTTAAGTTTAATTTATTATATTTGTAGGAATGAATTCATTGCTGAGAAGGTTTTGTTTGTTAGATATTTAAGGGGCTTAGAAAGTAAATTGTTCAATTTATAAGGATATTTAGTTAAATGGGACTAATCATCAGTCAAAGGCATCTGTGTGAGTGATCACTAAATTTTACCAGATTTATAAATAAAATAATAAGATTTGTAAGTTGAACTCAAAAGCTTAAAGAAAAATTAGGTTTGGAGTTTGTAACTTTAATAAATAAAATATAACAACCTCCTCATTTAATGGCAAATTATTTCCTGCAAACAAAATCTCACATTATAGCTTAAAAATAAAATCAGATAATCAGAATTTTAAAAATATGGTATAGCTAAGAGTAATGGGCTCTAGCCAGTGTCTGAGGAGCTCCTCAAAAAGGAAAGAGCATGAATTTTAGTATGAATAAAGGTGTGGTGTATTTAGACGAGAATGATCATCAGGGATGTTTGTTAGAAGATCAGCTTCCGGGCTTCTCCCCTGTGATTCCGATCCCCTGGATCTGAGGTGGGATTTGGGGGATATGGAGTGTTTAACACAGTGCTTCTCAAAGGGTGGTCTGTGGATCACTGATATCAATTCGACTTATATTAAGATATTTCTTTACAAACAATGAATCATGGAACACTGCATCAAAAACTAAGGATGTGGGGCGCCTGGGTGGCACAGCGGTTAAGCGTCTGCCTTCAGCTCAGGGCGTGATCCCGGCATTCTGGGATCGAGCCCCACATGGCTCTTCTGCTATGAGCCTGCTTCTTCCTCTCCCACTCCCCCTGCTTGTGTTCCCTCTCTCGCTGGCTGTCTCTATCTCTGTCAAATGAATAAATAAAATCTTAAAAAAAAAAAAAAACTAAGGATGTACTGTATGGTGACCTAACAAAACATAATAAAAAATTTAAAAAAAATAAAGATTTCTTTACAGTCAACAAAAACAAAAATAAATAAGTGGAACTATATCAAACTAAAAAGCTTCTGCATAGTAAGAGAGAAAATCAATACAGTGAAAAGGCAACCTATGGAATGGGAGAAAATACTTGCGAACCATCTATCTGAAAATCTGCACAATATATAAGGAACTTCTTCAACTCAATAGTAAAGAAAAAAAGATATCAAAACAACTAATAGCTTGATTTAAAAATGGGCTAAAGACTTGAATAGACATTTTTCCAAAAAAAACCCACACCTGTACAAATGACCAACATATATAGGACAAGATCCTCAACTTAACTAATCATTAGGGAAATGCAAATCAAAACCGCAAAGACCGCCCTGCACCTGTGAGGTTGGCTATTACCTAACAAACAACAGGAAAATGTTGGTGAGGATGTGGAGAAACCGAAACCCTTGCACAATGTTGGCGGGAATGCAAAATAGTGCAAGCCACCATGGGAAACAGTATAGAGGTTCCTCCAAAAATTAAAAATAGAACCACCGTATGATCCAGCACTCCCACTTCTGGGTATTTATCCAAAAGAATTGGAATCAAGATTTCAAAGAGATATTGACACTCCTACGTTCATTGCAGTACTATTCGCAATAGCAAGAGGTAGAAACAACATAAATGTCCGTTGACAAATGAATGGATAAAGAAAATGTGGTATATACATACAATGGAATATTACTCAGGCTTTAAAAGGAAGGAAATTCTGTAATAGGAGACAATGTGGATAAACCTTGAGAATATTATGCTAAGTGAAATAAGCCAGTGATAGACAAATACTACATGACTCCAGGTATCTAAAATAGTCAAATTCATAGACTCAAAGAGTGGAGTGGTGGTTGTCAGGGGTTGGGGAGAGGGAGAAATGGAAATTACTAATCAATGGGCGTAACGTTTCAATAAAGCAAGAAGAACGAGTTCTAGAGTTGTGCTGTACAACATGGTACCAATAATGTATTACACACTTAAAAATTTATCAAAGGTATAAGGGTAGATCTCATGTTAAATATTCTTACCATGGTGAAATACAATATGATATGGTATGATACGATACAATGAAAAGAAAAAGAGGGAGAAAAAGCTATTTCTTATGTTCTCTTATCAGTCTGAGTCACTTGTGATTTAGGAGTGGTTTCTGTTTTCCTGACTCAGTGCCTAATGCTTCTGGGTTTCCAATGCTGCAGACCCATCATGGCTTTTTATCCTCTTGACACCCCAGTTTTTCAGTTTTCAGACTGAATATGGGCTAGATGAAGGTCACCCACTGGGCAGAGCCGGGACATTTCCTGTCGTCACAATGTAGACTATTGGCTGAGGCAGTCTGTTTGCTTTTTCAGTGATTCCTTGTGAATTGATGCAGATGATTTCTTCAGAGGCCTTTAAAAATGTCTTCTTGGTTGTGATACATATAATTGAAATGGCCCTGTACAGGAGGGTATCTCTTGTGTATCCTTGCGAAATGTGAGGGCAGGAATGGTGAGACATTGGAGATAAATCTTGGAAATGCCACTGTTATTTGATAATTCTTACATGGACAAATGAGGAAATCACAAGTAATTTTACAAAAGTATGTACCAAAAATTGACTCCCCACATGGGTTCATTGAGCAGGAATCCTGCACTTGCAAAGGTAGGCCTGCCCCTAATATTTGTAGGGCTTTAGGCAAGAATGTCAGTGGAGACCCCTACCATACAGCTTCCACTCCCCGTTTCCTTCCAAGTCTGGCTTTGTTCCGAACCACGAGGTGCCTTGGGTGGCTATTTTGGCCCATGTGACTATGTTCCATCTAGTCCTGTACCCCTTTCATTCAATTCCCCAGCCACCCCTTAGCACACACAGTCTGTTCTCAAGAGGATAGGCATGGGAACAGGCCTGCATGGGCCCTGGAAGTGGCTTGGATCCCTTTGGGTAGAGAATTTTGGCATCCTGAACTTGACCTAGAATTGGGGCTGTGGGGTTTGAGTGAACACATTTCCTTGGCTGTCTGGATTACTTGCTGCTTCTTCTGGAGGGTACTGCTGGAGGAAATCTAAAGCAGGGTCTTCTAAACTTTAAAGTGCGGGCTTCCCTATAGGTGAGGGGCCCTTGTGCCCCGGTCTAAGGGTAGTACTGGTCATGGGATCCAACAGTGGAGAAGACCTAATTGTCAGAAAGGATGTGTCATGATGCAGAAATTACCCCAGGACCCTTATAGTGTTCTTTGTCTTGTGTTATGACACCTCATTTTGACCAGTGGCCACAGTTCATGTGAGACCCTAAATCATTGTGCTCTCATCTCTCTTCTCTTATCTCAACCACACCCTTCCCTCAAAATCCCTCCCCTGCCCCAGCAGTTCAATCTTGCTATGACTTAGGATTTTCAATCATTAAGCCACCTTTAAGAGTTAAAACATCTCAAACTTCTGTGGGATTTTGAAATGTTCTATGGGAGAGAAAAAGAGTTTAGTGGTTAAAGTTCAGGAAATTGTGCGTATGCCACCTCCCTAGCCTGGCATATTAAAGGCTCTGAGAATTCCCAGAGTAAAAAAGTCTGTTTAACTTTAACTCATTGGTTCCCATGTGTATTTGAAAATAGACACCTCACTCCTTTTATTCCAAAGAAGTGCTTATTAATAGTTTCTGCCTTAAAAGACAAGTAAACTAGGAAATTCATCCACTAACTTAATACCCATTTATTATCCCAATGACTGGACTAGAGACCCAAAAGGAAGCAAAAGAAGACCATGCCTTGAGGCGCCTGGGTTGCTCAGTCTGTTGAGTGTAAGACTCTTGGTTTTGGCTTGGGTCATGATCTCAGGGTCGTGGGATCAAGCCCGGGGTCAGGCTTCTTGCTGAACGCAGAGTCTGCTTGTCCCTCTCCTTCCCCCTCTGCCCCTGCTCCTACTCTCTCTCTCTAAAATAAATACATAAAATCTTAAAAAAATAAATAAATCTTTTTTAAAAAGTGAAAAAAAAAGACCATGTTTTTGGGGAGCTATTAATCATTTTACCACTGACTTCAAATGTTGATTTAATTTAAATTTGGTAAAAGCTCTGTTTTGTTTAGGAGTCTTAGTTCCGTTAACTTGAGGTCAGTTACTATTCAGCTGCCTGGAAAAATGCATGACTATCACTGTGCCCCCTGCCCATTACATTTCCCATTGTTCCCTGTCTGTGAAAGGTGTCTTGGAATTAGAAAATCAGAGATCCTTTTATCTCAGATCGGATGTGGGCCAAACCTCCGGGATGCTTTGGGATTGATGTGGCTCAGAACTACTTCTTAGGATTCTGGGACTAACATGGCCCATTATTACCTCCCAGGTTACTGAGGGGTTGATGTGATCTATTTCAACCTCCCAGGTACCTTGAGTCTTCTGTGGCCTATCACTACTTCCAAGGGTACTTGGTAAGCTGTCAAACGATCAATGATTTTCCAGGGGACCTGCCCAATCCAAGGATCAATAAAGCATTAGAGTTGTTGTTACTCAGAACCATTGCTTTTGTTTTGTGGGCACAAGCTTTTCTGGGAAAGTTTCAGAGCTTCCTGTACATTTCACATCTTGGTTTTATCTCACCACTGGCCTGCCATGATCAGGAATGTATGATGTAAGCTGACCTGAAATAAGGGCTGCTTGTCTCCTTAGGGAAGTTTTTGGGTATAACCCTTGATGAAAGCAGGAAAAGAACTGGGTGGTCTCTCAACAGGTCTTCAGTTACAGTAACTATAGAAGATGTTATTTTTGCCCCATCCGTATTTCTTCCACACTCATCCCTACATGTTGAAGGCTGCTTACTGTGAATGCCAGTGACTCTGCCAGGGGGCTTTTTTACCCCTCTGGCTGGGGAAACATGCTCAGCCTTCACACACAGTAAGCATAAAGTGCCAGAGAGTTAATGCTTCTGGAAGCAGTCTTCAACCAATGACAATAAGGAGCTAGTGAATAAATGCCCCAGCCTTTTCACTCTTAGTTGGGAAAACTCCGAGATCTGTTCTCCACTATCTCCCACAATTCCCCACTGTAACTGACCTCCAGTTGCCACAATGGTAACCAGCTTGAAAACACACACTTTATCAACTGTAGTTGCTTCCATTCTCATCCCCCCACTCCCCTATTAGTGTTTCCTAATGTTGCTTCCCCCCCGCCCCCAAAATGCCTACACTTAAGTACTTGTCTAAAGTCTCCTTATTGGGTAAACCCAAACCAAGTCAGTGATTCTAATATATTTCAACTTTAATGGAGGCTAGAGACACTTTCCTGACTTGTGACTAGCATGTGGCACCAATCGTTTGGAAAACGTTATACTCAATTTTCAATTTGTAACTTTAAATTTGGGAGAAAATATATTCAGACTCTACTGGTGGTAGAGGTTATAAACAAGAAAGAAAAATACATATTGATATCAGGAGTTGAAAAATAAAAACATTTGGTCTAAAGCTTTACCCGTCAATCTTCTTTTGACTTGATTCTGGCTGAATTCACTGGTACATTATTACTTGTAAGCAAAAACCTTTTTTAAAAAAAAATTGTCTGCATGTCCTGCATGTGTTATTAAGAAATGAGAAGAACTGGGGCGCCTGGGTGGCACAGCAGTTAAGCGTCTGCCTTCACGCTCAGGGCATGATCCCAGTGTTCTGGGATCGAGCCCCACATTGGGCTCCTCTGCTGTGAGCCTGCTTCTTCCTCTCCCACTCCCCCTGCTTGTGTTCCCTCTCTCACTGGCTGTCTCTATCTCTATCGAATAAATAAATAAATTCTTTAAAAAAAAAAAAAAAAGAAATGAGAAGAACTGAAAGTGGCCATAGTGGAAGGAGGTGGGATCTTGTATCTCAGTGTGGTGCGTAGCTTCTAAGATAGCCCTTAAATATTTCCGCCTCTTGGCATTCACAGCCTTGTGTAATCCCCTTCCCTTGAGTAACTTGCTCCAAGGGACTATCTCAACTATGAGATGTCACTTCTTTGATTAAGTTATAAGAGACTGGTGTCATGCTATCTTGCTATCCAGGCTCTCTCCTTTGCTTGTAATGATGAAGCAAGCTGCCATGTTTAGGAGGCCCCCGTGGTAAGGAACTAAGGGTGTCATCCAGCTAACAGTCCTCAAAGAACAGGAAATCTCAGTCCAGCAATCCCAAAGGAGCTGAATCCTGCCCACAGTCATGCAGTGAGGTTGCAAGTAGGTCCTTCCCTAGCTGAGCTTTCAGATGAGACTCCAGCCCTGGCTGCTACCTTGACCGTAGCCTCATAGGACCCCCTGAGGCAGCTAACCTGTGCTCAGATTCCTAACCCACAGAAACTCTGAGATAATGAACGGGGGGGAGGGTTTAAGCTACCAATGTATTTGGTATTTTATTATGCAGCAACAGATAACGAATATACTAAGCATGTGTAGATATGTGCAATTGTTTAGTATTTGCACTTTCTTTTTCATTCTCTATGAGGGAAAATATTTGGAACTTACTAGGAAAATTCAGGTTCCAATGGGGTCGATATCACCCTGAACACTGAATCAAATTGGCCACAGTAGGGATGAATTATACTTACATTTCAGGCTTGTGCTCCCACTGTTGCCAAAGGAAAAGAAAGATAGCTTCTTTGAAAGTCTACCTGACCAAGATCCTTTGTATAAAAATGCCGCTTACGGATTAATTTCTGAGTATATTTTGTACCAGTGATCTTAAGTCATCCTAAGCATATGCAAATCTCTTAGCAACAGAAGATGATCCCAAATGAGAAAGCGTCATGAGCCAACTCCTCTGCGAGCATCTGAGCCAACCAAGATGGGGTTTTAAACTTTATTTAAAAATATTTTTTAAAAAATTCATCTCGAGAGAAAGGAGCAGCATGTATAAATCTATTAACTGTTTAAGAAAGTTCACTTGCTGCACGTTCATATCTTTTGTGTCTAGGAGAAATATCTTTTAAAAATCCACACAGTAAAATGTGAAACACAGTTGCCTTGGGATCGGCATGTCTGCTGTGAAAGAAGTCATATTTCTTGTAAAACAATGCAACATAATGGATGGCAGTGGAGTGCGGCCAACTGGTTTTAAATATCAAGCTGACAGTGGAATGTGGTATTTAGAAGATAGTCACAGCACAACATATAAGGAGAAATAGAAACCCACGGGTTGACAACTTAACAAAATGCAGTGTGTTCGCCAAAGGATTATTTCAGCCTCAGAAATAGCTACCATTCACATAGCTTTACTTTAGTATATTCTGTCTGCTGTGAGTTCCACGGGATCATTTCAGAGATGAAATTCCTTCCTAACTAGGTCCTTTTACCCCTATATTCTCTAGTCCAGAAGTTTCCGGGTTGGAGTATGTGAACGATCCATTTGGGTATGGAAAAATGTATTAGGATTTTGCCCTTAAAAAAAAAAAACTAAGATAGAAATTAAGGTTTTTCAGCAACTGATATTCAGACTAACACTGATGGCCTCACTCAGTCATGTGACCAGCATCCGTGGTTTCCTGAGAGAAAACTGGTATTCCACAAAACGTAGACAGATTGACAGAGGTCCCCTCACAATTTGTTGGTTCCATTCCGGGGTATCGAAGTTTATGTGAGACCGGTTAAGTGGATTTGACTGGGAGGTAATAGTTTCCTCTAAAGTAGAAACTACACCCTGAAACTAGATATTGAAATAAAATGAGTGACCTTAAAAAGCTTTTCTACCACACTCAAGTTCACTGGCTGTCCCAAGGCCAAATGTGGAAAAGAGCTGTTGAACTTATTTTTGTTTTTCCTTTCCCAGTTTCTTAACATTGGAGCTTAGATTACTGATTGGAGACCTCTCTTCTTTACCAATACAAGCATTTCATGCTATGCTTTTCTCCCTAATTATAGATCATTGTGGATACCATATGGGCAGGTCTTGTTTTTTTAATCCAATCTGGCAATTGTGTTTTAATTGGTGTGTTGACGATGCATCCCGTAAATTTTGTTATGCTGTATTTTCACTTTTCTTTCAGTTTGAAATGTTTTCTTATCTCTTTTGGTACTTTCTTTTTGACCCATGGATCATTCAGAAATGTTTTATTTCTAAGAGTTTCCAGAATCAATTTCTTTCCGTAATTAATTCCGTAATTAATTTCTGGTTTAATTCCATTATTGTCAGAGAATATACTTCGCGTCACTTTAATTCTTTTGGATTTGTTAAGGTTTGACTTATTACCCAGGATGTAGTGTATATTAGTGAACATTCTCTACGCACTTGAGAAAATGAGCATTTTGCTGTTTTAGTGAAGTTTTCTATAAGTAAGTGTCAGGCCCATGTGATTGATAATTTTAGTCAGTTCTTTTACATCCTTGTTGAATTTCTGTATACTTGCTCTATCAAGTATTAAGAGGAATGTATTAAAGAATTTCCATCTGTAATTGTGAATGTATCCATTTCTCCTTTCAGTTCTGATTTTGCTTCACGTATTTTGAAGCTCTGTTGTTTGGTGCATATACGTATAGAACACTTACATCTTATTAGTGAATTGACCCTTTTACGTTATGTAATGTCACTTTTTAAAAATTAATTAATTAATTAATTACTTAATTTTTTAAAAGATTTTATTTATTTATTCGACAGAGATAGAGACAGCCAGCGAGAGAGGGAACACAAGCAGGGGTAGTGGGAGAAAGAAGCAGGCTCATAGCGGAGGGAGCCCGATGTGGGGCTCGATCCTATAACGCCGGGATCACGCCCTGAGCTGAAGGCAGATGCCTAACCGCTGTGCCACTCAGGCGCCCCTGTAATGTCATTTTTTATCCCTGGTAATTTTCTTCGCTTTTACATTTACTTTGTCTGATATTATAGAGTTTTTATGCTGCAAATCAATAAAAAAATTTTTTTAAGTTTATTTTATATTACTTCATCTTAAATTTCTCTTTCATGTATGTTATACAATGTATGTAATACTTAAGTACAATAGTGATTGCATAACTTGCAAAATATAAGTAATACATAAGTACAATCGTGCTTGCAGGTATATTATTTAAAAATTGGGAGACCATTTTTTTCAATTTACATAACCCAAAGTGTACTATATACTTTCACTGTTTTTACAGAATGTAAGTAGATGTTACGAATAAATAAAAATCCAATAAAGCCTTTCATAGTCTTATAAAGATAGGAAATGCTGCATGAAGCAGAACAGAGCATGTTTCTTTGCACACAACTTCTTGGAGCCTTTAACATGCTAATATGCATGATGACTCTTCAAGAGGGGCACAGCAGGCAGTATTTCCCAGGCTCTGGCTCTTGCAAGAGCTTTGCTAGTCTCATTTTGTGATCAGTTTGTGTGCCTCAAAGAAGTCAGACTTATGGTTAAAATACCTAATTTGGGGGGCGCCTGGGTGGCTCAGGGCATGATCCCGGAGTTCTGGGATCGAGCCCCACGTCGGGCTCTTCCGCTGGGAGCCTGCTCCTTCCTCTCCCACTCCCCCTGCTTGTGTTCCCTCTCTCGCTGGCTGTCTCTATCTCTGTCGAATAAATAAATAAAATCTTTAAAAAAAATACCTAATTTGGCTCCTTTTCTGTTCGTAATGTCTTGCTAACCTCAAGTTACCAGTAAGTCCTTCTTCATCATCAGTAAAGAGCAGCCTTACTTTATTTTTGTGAAAGAAGTGCAACTGTATCGGGCAATTAAGCAAATTCTGACCAGATTGGAAGTATGAATTAATGTCCGTAAATTGATCTATAATAAATCTAAAATAATTCCAAAATATGACGGGGATTAAGGAGCACACTTGTCCACGGGTCCTGATGAGCACCGGGTGTGTATGGAAGTGTGGAATCACTACATTGTACACCTGAAACTAGTATTACACTGCATGCTAACTAACTGGAATTTAAATAATAAATTATTTAAAGAATAATAATAATAATTTATTTATTTAAAGAATAAAACAATGCCAAAATATTCAGCTCTTTATTTGAATATCTAACCAGGTAATGAGATAGCCATGTATATAGGTTATGGATGAAATTCTATTTTAAAAGTTGGAATATTATAGTATCACATGTGACCATAACCCAAGTGAATTTTCTTATTAATTGCTTCACCTAAGTCTGTTTCTTCTGCTGAGAGATGTCTTGAAGTCGCATCACAATCTCTGTCCCATCTTCCACTGTTGTAGTTCAGACCCTCGTCCTCTCGTCCTGGCTCTTGTATGACAGCCTCCTAACTGCTTTCTGGGCTTTCTTTCTATTTCCCATTCGAGAAACTTGGTCGCCAGAGTTATTGTTTGAAAAATAGCACCAATGATTCATATTAATTCCTTGTTTAAAAATTTCCACTGCGGGGGCGCCTGGGTGGCACGGTCGTTAAGCGTCTGCCTTCGGCTCAGGACGTGATCCTGGCGTTCTGGGATCGAGCCCCACATCGGGCTCCTCCACTGGGAGCCTCCTTCTTCCTCTCCCACTCCCCCTGCTTGTGTTCCCTCTCTCGCTGGCTGTCTCTATCTCTGTCAAATAAATAAATAAAATCTTAAAAAAAATTTTCCCACTGCGCAACATATTGTCCAAACTCCAAGATAATATGCAAACACATAAGAGCCTTAAACATCTATCACCAATCAAAATATCTTCCTTCATGTCTGGACACGCCACCCTGCATGCACCCTGAACCTCAGCATTTATAAAGTTGTTTTTCTGCCTGTATTATATTATGGTACCCATCCTGTGAGGTTGACAAGGCGTTTTGCTATCTTCCACGTTACGTGGGGGAAGGAACAGAGCCTCATGTTTTTGCCCAAGCTCACATACTTGGTAAGAAAGGAGTCAGCACTCAAAGGGTAGTTTTCTGATTTCAAATCCAACCTTTGCTTCGGCAGATGAAGCTATGTGCCAGTAAAAGGAGCATGTTCTAGAGATCAAGAGGTTCTCAAACACTTCCCGAAGGTCATAACTTAAAGAATGATGGGTTGAGATAAATATGGTAAAAAAAAAAATTAGAGACAGATACTCAACATCTATTCCATCATTCTTCTAGAACAGTGGTTCTCATTCTTGGCTTCACAGATGTGGAGCTTTAGAAAACTGATGGCCCAGTCTCACCCCGGAGAACCTCGTGTAATTGATCTGGAGTAGGCCTGGCGTCAGGACTCCACAGATGATTCTTTCTTTTTGTTTTTTAAAGATTTTTTTATATTTATTTATGTGACAGAGAGACAGCCAGCAAGAGAGGGAACACAGCAGGGGAGTGGGAGAGGAAGAAGCAGGCTTCCAGGGGAGGAGCCTCATGTGGGACTCGATCCCAAAACACCGGGATCACGCCCTGAGCGGAAGGCAGACGCTTAACGACTGCGCTACCCAGGCGCCCCATGGACTCCACAGATGATTCTAATGGGAAGCCAATGTTAAGAACCACTGTTCTAGTGCAGTTGTTCTCAGAGTATGTTCTTTGGACCGACAGCATCAACCTCACCTGAAAACTTGTTAGAAATGTAAATTCTCAGGCCTCACACCGAATGTGAATCAGAAACTTGGTATGGGGCCCAGCATCTGTGCTTTAATCACCCCCCCCCTCTCCAAGGGGATTCTGATGCAGGCTAAAGTTTGAGAATTTATTGCACTAGTATAATTCATTTAAAACTTTTTGGGAGCACCTGGGTGGCTCAGCTCGTTGAGTGTCCAACTCTTGATTCCACTCAGGTCATGATCTCAGAGTCATGAGAACAAGCCCTGCATCAGGCTCTGCACTCAGCAGGGAGTCTGCTTGAGGATTCTCTCTCCCTCTCCCTCTGCCTCTCCCCCCCAAACCCCGGCTTTCTCTCTCTCTAAAAAAATAAAATAAAATAAAAATTAAACTTTTTGGATTAGAACCTACAGTAATGCATTTTATATTGTATCCTAGTACCTTTCCATATTACATTCTCTTTACTTATGTAACTGAACAAAATTTTCATGAAACATTAGTAACCCTGAATGTGCATTGTGATATTTTCTATTCCATCCCATTCCATTTCATTAAAAATATGAGTCATGACACCTTACATTAATTTTATAAGCCATTAATAGATTATGAAAAACACTGACCTAGTGTCCTTTTCCTTGCTGGGGGGGTTGGAAAATTAAAATCTACATTCCATAGACTCTCTTGCAACTGGTTCTGCATGTTATACAAGGTTAAACCAATCAGGTGCACTCATGTAAGATATGGAAGACAGTTTCTCGATGGCAGCATTAACAGAGGTCCCAATGTCAAGTAACTGACTTCATGGGTGTTGAGAGTCAGGGTGTGGGATGGCAATTTTCCTGGTGTAGATCATAGCGGGTATGGTGTGGTTCTGCGGTGGCACTGGTAATGATGCAGTTTTTTAAAAATTATTATTATTGCAGTGTTTATGTATGGTTCTGGAGCTAGCAACTTCCTGATGTAGAGGAATTTGTAGTTTACTTGGTGGCTTTCCTTTCTGAAGTCTGGCATTGGGATTTGCTTTAGGAGTTTCAGCTAAGAGTTTGTTTCTTCGCTTTTTTCAATGATTCTTAGAGATTAAGAAACTGAAAGCACTGAATTGTTTCTGGGTATAAAGTTTGAGGCAGACAAAGGTAGGAGATGAAACTGGAGAGACAGATCACAAAGGACCTCGTATGCCATATTATTTGGAATTTGGAAGTTTTCTTATAGGTAATGGAGTTCCATTACATAATTTTAAGTGGAATTTTCAGAACTGAATTTTAACTGGATCGGTACTACTCAAATTGTCGTTGCTGGTCCACGAACTCTTTATCAGTCTGCAGGAAATGCATAAATTAAGATTAAGTATTTGAAAACTTTTATAGCAATTTGACAGTGCTGCCACATCCAAATGAGTGATCAGTTGAGTTTGATAAAATATAGGTATGCCATCTATTAGGAAAAAAGAACATAGGTAGTTTGAGAAGCACAGAGCTAGATTATTCTGGAGGCTATGTGGAAATTGAAATGAAGGTATAAAGAAAGACATTGGGAGATTTCTGGACAAGATGACAGCGTGACCTCATGTTTGATATACTCCTCTGGTCCAAACACATAGGAGAGAAAGAAATAAAAATGTAAACATAGAAAACTGGAAAAGATACTGTCATCTCTGAAAACAAGAAAATGGCACAGAAATGCAAGGTAGTAATACCGGACTTGCGAGCTTTAGGTTGAGAGGTAGAAAAAGGCATCCAGGATTTTAGTGTCTGTGAAGTATAAAATTTCTTCACTGATGGTTAAGTAAGTTGGTAGTAAGTTCAGTGTTGTCCACAAACCTCTTTATTTTGACTTTTTTTTTTTAGGATTTTATTATTTATTTGGGAGAGACAGAGCGCAAGCAGGGGAGGGGGAGGAGCAGAGGGAGAGGGAGAAGCAGAGTCCCGGCTGAGCAGGGAGCTTGATGCAAGGCTCAATTCCCGGACCCTGAGATGATGAAATGAGCTGAAAGCAGATGCTTAACCAACTGAACCACCCAGGTGCCCTTCTTTATTTTGACTTTGCTCTTGAAAGGTAGTTTAGCTGGATATGGCTATTGTCTCTCAAGTCCCTGTTATCTTCCTTATCTTTTGGATTAGGAGTAAGATGTTGGTCTGTCTTTAATCTGCCAGTTTCTTCCTACATATGCTGTTAACCTGAGATTTAGTATGATTTTCAATGTCATTATCTTCTTAAATATCATTTCTCTTCCATGCTTTGTGTTTTCTTCTGGAACTTCTATTAGAGATGTAGTAAATGTGTTTATTCTAGTTCCGAGGCCTCTTAACTGTGCTTTTACGTATTTTCTTTTCTTTTCATTTGTACTCCATTTTGGGTAATTTTTTCTATACCAGTCTTCTAGTTCAGCTATGTATAGTTTGTTTTTTAACATGTTCTTGGAGTTGGTAATTTCAAAAACTATCTTATTATTTTTGAAAATTTTATTCCTCTGATTTTCAAATCCTTGTTTTCTTGATAATAGTATTTTCCTCCTCGTGACTTTCAATTTCTTATTTTATTTCTTAAGTCAATTTAATATTCTTAGACAGTTTGTATATAATTCCGTTATATGAAGTTCAGGAGAATAATATTCTTCATGTTTTTTTATTTTCTTTATTTTTATTTTTTTTAAGATTTTATTTATTTATTTGACAGAGAGAGACAGTGAGAAAGGGAATACAAGCAGGGGGAGTGGGAGAGGAAGAAGCAGGCTTTCTGCCGAACAGGGGGCCTGATGCGGGGCTCGATCCCAGAACCCTGGGATCATGACCTGAGCCGAAGGCAGACGCTTAATGGCTGAGCCACCCAGGTGCCCCTCGTCCTGTTTTTTAATGTCAATTTTCATTCACGGTGGCTGGTTTTATGTATTGATTGTCTATACACATTTGTTTTTAATCGTAAGATCATGCTTGGTGGGAGGTAAGGGAATATTTATGTGTGGAAATCCTATGTGGCCCAATTTGAGGATGGGTGTATTCAATGGGATCTTGCATTTTCTCTTCTAGGCCTCCTGAAGTGGAATCAATTTCAGGTCATTTCTCCACTTTTACACTGATTTCTCGGGAGTTTCTTGGCTCACTCAGTGTGTTAGTCACGATAAGATAGAGTATGTTATTTATTAGTGTGGTAGATCACTAAATGGAATCTGAGCACCAGATTTCCAGTACGTGTGTGCATGGGTTTCTCCACAGCACCAAGGAATTCTCCAGACACCAGCTGGGTGTCCTACAATGCAGTTCTGACACTATCCACTTGGAGACAGCATCATATCTCACAGGTTAAGGGTTTAGTCCCATAAGACTGCCCCCTCGCCACACACACAAGTCCAGATTGTCACCTGAGCTTCTGACCAACTGGTTATAAATCACAGGTTCCCACAACTCCCTCCTTGGGTTTGATAAATTTGCTTGAGTGACTCACAGAACTTTGGAAACCCATTTATTCACTAGATTGCTGTTCTATTATAAAAGGACATAACTCAGGAACAGATAGGCAGAAGAGATGCATAGGGCAAGGTATGGGGAAAGGGTGCAGAGCTTCCATGCCCTTTCTGGGCCCACCGCTTTCCCCACATCTCCATGTGTTCACCAGTCTGGAAACTTTCCAAATCCTGTCTTTTGGGGTTTTTATGGAGGCTTTATTACATAGGTATGGTGGATTAAATCATTGGCTATTGGCAATTGAACTCAATCTTCAGGCCCTCTTCCCACCTCAGAAATCAAGATGCGATCAAAACTTTCAATCCTCTAACCACATGGCTGGTTCTACTGATGACCAGCTCCACCATCTTGTGCTTTTTTTTATTGCTCTCATCGCAGGAAATTCCAAGCGTTTTAGGAGCTCTGTGTCAGAGCCCAGGACAAAGACCAAATATATATTTCTTACTATAAATCTAATATTTCATTAATATATTTTCTGATAATGAATTATCATTGCATTTCTAGGCTAAAACCTACTGGGTTGCATTTCTTGGATAAACCTTAGATGTTTTAATTTTTGTTTTGTGTTGTCTTCAGTACATTGCTGGATTTTACTTCATGAGGTGTCTAGGATTTCCTTTTCTTCTATTTTCCTCCATAAATTGTGTGTGTGTGTAGGGAGAGAGCAGGTGAGCAATTAATTTAATCCTGGACACTCTGTGTCTTAAGACAACGAATGTTTGTTTTCTGTTCACACAAAATCTGCTGCAAACTGGGCATCTCCTCAGAGCAGCTCTCCCCCAAACAGTGATTCAGTCGGATTCAGGCTGCTTCCATTTTATAATGTTGTTATGGCTTCTAGGTCTCTACAGCAGGAGAAGAAAGAGCTCAAAGATGGCGAAGGGACTTTTGACTTCCTCAGCCCAGAAGTGACCAGGGGCAAAAGCTAGTCACATGGCCCCACACAATTGCAAGGGGATGGGGACGTACAGTCTTTTGGGTGCTTAGGAAGGAAAGGAAAACTATGTATTGGAGAGCGGAATAATGTCTGCCACACAGGGGATGTAAATTTGTACCCTATGAGGGTAGCCTGCAGTTTTAAATTCTCAAGGAAGACTTTTTTCTTCACCCAAATTCCAGATCCAGACATTAACCTTTGCTGGAGGATTTATATCTTGTCTATTCCTCTTAACAGAGTACACAGTTTTGACAGCCTATGTTTTATTCAGGGATCTTAATTCCATCTATTTGCCTCACAAGGGCCCAAAATCTCGGTGACTTTCCAAGTGGTTAAAATATGCAAGTCTTTTATTTACTGACACAGGTAATGCTCTTAGGGTAGCTAAAGCACTAATGACTATATATTTAGTAGGTTTTCTTGTAACTTTTGACTTCGGGGCATTCCCTCCTACCTAAACTTTTTATTTTGATATACTTTCTAAGTTAAAGAAAAATTGTAAGGATAGGGGTGCCTGGGTGGCACAGCGGTGAAGCGTCTGCCTTCGGCTCAGGGCGTGATCCCGGCGTTATGGGATCGAGGCCCACATCAGGCTCCTCCACTAAGAGCCTGCTTCTTCCTCTCCCACTCCCCCTGCTTGTGTTCCCTCTCTCGCTGGCTGTCTCTATCTCTGTCGAATAAATAAATAAAATCTTTAAAAAAAATTGTAAGGATTAAGTTCCAGCCCAGCTCCTCTGACGTTATTCCCCGAGGCCACAGAAAGCTGAACTATGGCCATGACCTTGGCTTACTGGGATATCCGTGGGCTGGCTTATACCATCCATCTGCTTCTGGAACACACAGACGCAAAACTATGAGGAAAAGAAATATGTGATGGGGGTCGCTCCAACTATGACAGAAGCCAGTGGCTGAATGAAACATTCAAGTTGAGCCTGGACTTTCAGAACCTGCCCTACTTAATTGATAAAGTTCACAAGATTACCCAGAGCAATGCCATCCCTCACTGCATTGCTCACAAACACAACTTATGAGGGGAAACAGAAAAGAAGATTCATGTGGCCATTTTGAAGAACTAGGTTCCGGACAACGCCAATCAACCCTGACTTAGAGGAACTGAAGCGTGAGTACTTGGAGGAGCTCCCTAAAAAGATGAAGCTTTCTCACAGTTTCTCGGGAAGAGGCCACAATTTTCAGGGGACAAGATCACCTTTGCAGACATCCTTGCTTAGGGCATCCTTGACCTGCACCATATATTCGAGCCTGAGTGCCTGGATACGTGAAACATGAAAGATTTCATCACCCACTGGCCTGAAGAAGATCTCTGCGTATATAGGGCCCAGCTGCCTCCTCCCAGGGCCTATGTTCAGGATAACTGCCATGTGGGGCAACAAGTAGGGCCCCGTTAAGCCAGGAGAGCGGAGTGAGGGACTAGTATTGGGCCAACACTGCTCCGCTGGGGCCCTGAAGAAAAGCTGGACCTCCCTGCACTCCAGAATCACCCCTCTTGTTCCTTTCTCCTTCTTTTCTTTCCTTTCGTCCTCGCCTCAGGCCTTCTTAGGCCCTTTTTACTCCCCCAAATCCCTGTTCCATGTTGGTCCTTTTTTAAAGCTCAACAACACCCAACTTCTCTTCCGCAAAGTCTGCCCCCCACTGACATTATCCCTCTTGCACTAATGACAACCAGACTCTCCTTCCTTTTACTGTTGCCTCTGATTTGAGGTGCCCAACTGTACCCCTCACCTATAGAGCTCAGATCTGAGCTCCCCAACATTGCCCTGAAGATCAGAATTGGCCTGGTATGCAGGCCCTGGTCTCCTAGCATGGTCCTTGCCCCAGCCTTGCCTGATCCCCAGTAAGGCCTCAATCATACATGCACACACACAATTGATGAAGAAAAATATAAGAGAAGAAAATCCTAGACCTATCTCATGAAGCAATTGTTATCGGATCAAATTCAACAGTACTGAAAACGAAACAAAATAAAAAAATAAAAAAAGCTCAACTGTATTAATCATATTTAAACATTTTCTGTATTTGTATGTTTTGACATCTTGGAGCTTTGCTAATCTTAGAGAGACTTCCCCTCCCAGGGCTAGCCAGTTTCTAGAAATAGTAAACAACTTGCCTGCCAGCATGTTTTTCATATGCAAACCAACAAATCCATAGGCCATATCTCCAACCACCTCTCTTACCCTCTCACACACCAAGCCAGTATTCCCCCTGCCCTAAGTCGCCCCAGGGTCAGGTACACGACAACCAGGGACCTTCTCCATAGCCGGCAGCCTGCTAAAATTATTCAAACTCACCAATCCTAACATGCTTACCTTGCCTTGCCCATTCCTTCCCATGAAAACCAGAATAAAGCCTGGCACCCATATTTCCCCGTCACTCCCTCTGCCTCCCAACTGACACTGGTACTTCCCTCTGTGGCCCCTGCATGGTGTGACATGCCCTCTCTTCTTGGGAACAACAGTGAGTAATAAGCTCTTATTTCAAACACAGTTGCCTAGCATAGGTGACAGCCTTACCCTACCTGATTAAAACAAATCGCAGGAACATTTCAAGACGTCAACCAAGTAGAATTTATCCTAAAAATGAAATGATCATTGACTATCAGAAAATCTCCTATTGTCATATAGAACACTCATAAAGAACAGAGTCATATGATCATGTCACTGGAGCAGAGAAAGGATTTGATAAAATTCAATGAAATATATCCATCCAAAACCTAGAGCAAACGTGTATTTCATTGTGACACTTTTGACACACTTTCATAAAGTCAGACTTTCAATAAGCATTAATAAGTGCTTCTGTCCAGCATTATGCTGCAGGTGCAAAAAGTGCAGAAAAACAACGTATATCTAAATTGGATTAGGAAGAGACAACCTGTCTTTACTTGAAGATTTGTGATAGTCTATGTAGAAAATTCAAGAGTAGCTGCAGATAAATTATTAAAACAAATGAGGATTCATCAAGTTTACTGGATGAAATATCAACATAGAAACCCAACTGAAGTCCTCAGGGTGTCTTCACATTGTGTTTTGTAACATAATACTGACTGACAAGAGCAACTTTCTCGAAGATTCGTGTGGTGTGGTCCCATTTATGTAAAGTTCAAAACCCCCCAAGATAATGTTCTGTATGTTCTAGGGATGTATACAAATGTAATAATTTAACTAAAGCTTGTGTGCTAATGATAAATTCTGAATTCACGATGCTGATTACCTCTGGGGAGAGAGGAAGGAAATGAGCTGGGGTGGTAATGTGGGGCTTCTCCTAGATCTATACTATTTCCCCTTAAAAATCAGATGAAATATTATAACAAATTAAGATTTGATAAAACTGAGTATACTTTCTATTTATTGCTATCGTTTTTCTGTATGAAATATTTCACCTTAAAACCAAAAGAATTAGAGAAATAAGTTAGAAAGCTGCTTGGTAATCCAGGTGAAAGTTGATAGGGATATAGTCCAGGACAGTAGTCTGGCAAGGAAGTAAGAGAAAGAAATATTTAGGCTAGACAGGGAAATGGGAGTAGGGAGGAAGCATGCACAATACCACACGGGTATGGTTGACTACGCGGATACTATTGTAACCATGGAGATATGACAGGAGTGTGTTTTCTGCCGTGTTTCATTTGAAATATACGCAGGACCTCCTGGTGAAAGCATGAGACTGAAAGATGGAGACATGATTCCGAACTTGGGAAGAAGTGTGGATGGGGTCACGAGTGTGGGAATCAATAGCACTATAGACAGTAGTGGGAAATATGTGGGTAAGTGAGGTCATCCAGAGTGAAAAGAGGAGCAGAGGGAGGAGGACAAAGTCCTAAGAAACGTTAATACTTAAGGGATTGGAAGAGTAGGGAAATCCAGAGAGCAGTTGGGGAGGCACAGAGGAGAACCATGAAAGTGCTGTGTCACAGGGTCATAGGGAGCTGGAAATTTCAAGGTGGTGCATTTGGTGGTTTCACGTATAGCTGAGGAGTTTGGTAAAATAAGGATTGAGAAACGTCATTTACGGGGTACTTGGGTAGATCAGTTGGTTAAGCATCCAACTTTGGCTGGAGTCAGGATCTCAAGGTCCTGGGATTGAGTTCCACGTTGGGCTTCCTGTTCAGCTGGGAGTCTGACTCTCCCTCTCCCTCTCCCCCAACTCATGCACTTGGTTTCTCTCTCTCCCTTCTTTCTCTCTCTCAAATAATAATAATAATAATAATAATAATAATAATAATAATAATAAAAGAAACATGTCATTTAAAATTTGCAAATAGGAGGTTACTTGTAACCTTAGCAAGAGTGGTCTCGGAGAACAGGGGTTTGGTGGAAAAAGCCAAACTGAAATGAGTTGAGGGATGAAGGAACCACGAATGTAGGAATATAGATTACTCTTTTAAGAACATCACTACTGGGGCGCCTGGGTGGCTCAGTCGTTAAGTGTCTGCCTTTGGCTCAGAGCGTGATCCTAGCGTTCTGGGATTGAGCCCCACATCAGGCTCCTCTGCTGGGACCCTGCTTCTTCTTCTCCCACTCCCCCTGCTTGTGTTCCCTCTCTCGCTGCCTGTCTCTCTCTGTCAAATAAATAAATAAAATCTTTAAAAAAACATCACTATTAGCATTAACATTATAATCGCCATAAATATCGCCAGTACCAATAGTGATAATCCTTTTCCCCATTACTACAACTATCACCACCCAGTCCGCTGACCTTTTTGTAACACCTTTTCCCTTCTCTCTGCCTCTTTCCGTTCCCTTCTCAACCAATCAGACTATGTACACACGTCGGAAACTGCTAAAAAGCGTAAAGTTGAATAAAAATCAAAATGGCTGTGCTAATGCTTCAACAAAACTCATTTTAATCCTTTTTTTAAAGATTTTTATTTATTTTTGTTTGTTTGTTTTTGTTTTTTTTTTTAAGATTTTATTTCTTTGATAGAGAGACAGCCAGCAAAAGAGGGAACACAAGCGGGAGGAGTGGGAGAGGAAGGAGCAGGCTCCCAGTGGAGGAGCCTGATGGGGGGCTGGATCCCAGGACCCCGGGATCACGCCCTGAGCCGAAGGCAGACGCTCAACGACTGAGCCACCCAGGCGCCCCTAAAGATTTTTATTTTTGCTTGAGAGAGAGAGAGCACGAGCCCGGGTAGGGGAGTGGGGGGGGAGCTGGAGGGGAAGGGGCAGAGTGAGAAGCAGACTCCTCACTGAGCAGAGGGCCCAACAGAGGGCTCGATCTCTGGACCCTGGGTTCATGACCTGAGCAAAAGGCAGATGCTTAACCGACTGAGTCACCCAGGTGCCCCTTGGTTTTAAAGCAACCTTTTTTCTTTCCTCTGCAAACCTCCCCTCCTCCCTCCTTAGCTTTTTGTTTCAGGAACCTGGTACCACCCTGAAGACGACTAAAAGGCCGGCTAGACCCTGTATTTCCCTATAAGCCACCCCCCCACCCCCCACCCAGCCCTTTCCTCCCAGTGGGCTTGCAGTTTTTGAAGGCCATAGCCTGCTGCATCCTCCTTTGCCCAGCCGAGCAATAAAGCTGTTACTCCTCTTTTTCCCAAACTCTGTCTTCGAGTCGTATTTTGGCTCCAAAGCACAGAGATCAGTTTTCAACAACACATCGACTGCACCTGTTTGGGTCTGTACCTAAGTCAAAGTTCTTGCCCGTGAGGGGTTCACTTTGCAGCGGACAGGACAGGCGTGCAAACACGTGACTTTAATACACGGCCTCTGCGGTAGTCATTCATATTATTCAGCAGATAGTTCCAGCTCTGCTCCTTCTGGAAGCAGAGTAGAATTATACTTCCTTGCTTCTGTAGCTGGGTAGGGCCATCTGCTTAATTCTGGCCGCTGAATTTGGGAGTCAAAGGCATATATGCTCCTTCTAAGCTACATATTGAAAGCTAGTTGCTGGTGTGAGACCCTCTAGAGACAAACTACAGTACGAGAGATGAACCATGGCCTGTGGACCAAATCCAGCCTATAGCCTATTTTATTTTTCTTATTATTTTTTTATTTTTTTTAAAGATTTTATTTATTTGAGAGAGGGAGAGCACTAGAGAGAGAGAGAGAGCAAGCACGAGCAGGGGGCAGAGGGAGAGGAAGAAGCAGACTTCCCGCTGAGCAGGGAGCCTGACGTGGGGCTTGATCCCAGGACCCCAGGATCATGACCTGTGCTGAAGGCAGATGCTTAACCGACTGAGCCACCCAGGTGCCCCTATAGCATATTTTATAAATAAAGTTTTACCGGAACACGAATGTGCCTGTTTCTGTACGTATCGGCCAGGGCTGCTTCTGTGCTCTCAGGACGGAGTAGCTGTGACAAGGCTTGTATGGCTCTCCAAACATAAAATTGTTTACTATACAGAAAAAAGTCTGCTGACACGTTCTCTAATACAACCTACCTTATCCTGAGGATAGAGGGAGCAAGCTCAGGGATTTCTAGAGACTGAATGGGCTCTGCCCCCCAAATTCTTATGTAGAAATCCTACTCCCCCCCACCATGCAATGGTGGAATTAGGAGAGGGGAACTCTGGCAGGTGAACGGGATTAGTGCTTTCATGAAAGAGACTCCACAAAGCTCCCTCATCCTTTACATCATGTGAGAAGACACAGGGAGAAGGTGCCAGCTGTGAACCAGGAAGGGAGCTCTCCCCAGACACCAAATCTGCCAGCTCCTTGATCTTGGACTTCCCAGCCTCCAGAACTCTAAGGAATAAATGTCTGTTATTTATAAACCACTCAGTCTATGGCATTCTGTTACGGCAGCCGGAACAGATTCAGACAGGAATAAAGGGGGTATTGACGGATACTCCATGTATAAAGCAATCTCTGAAAGTCAGATGTGTCCAAAGGAGGACTGGGCTGTCTTGCAGGACTGAAGAGTGCAGCTGGCCCTAGGGTATGGAGAATGAGTTCCCTGTTGCCCCAAGTATTCAAGAAGAAGCTCACTTACTCTTGGGAGAATAACATATTTGTTTTTTTTTATAGCTGAATAACAGAATACTATACACGTAGAGGCTTAAAACAACATACATTTAATTGCTTAAGGTTTTATAGGTCAGAAGTCGCCACAGCATGGTTGGTTCTCTGCTCAGCGTATCACAAGGCTGAAATCAAGGTGTTAGGCCAAATTCTCATCAGGAGATTCTAGGGAAAAGTCCACTTCAGAGCTCATTCTTGTTGTCAGAATTCAGTTCCTTGTGGTTGTAGGGCTTGTTAGTAAGAAAGAAGCCCCCGAATGGAGTCATTTGCTCCCCAGGACAACAAACCGAGGACTCGGTTACTATTCCAGGCTACATTGCTACAGTCAATATGAGATTTTGTGATCAGCACTAGGGAGGTAACGTGTGGTAAAAACTCCGCTGGTCTCTTCCCCTAAAAAAAGAATTTGCCCTGGCCTGGTATAATCTAATAACTTTCTTGCCCCACCCTCCTGCCTATAATAACCTTCCATTTTGTACAACTCCTCGGAGCATCTCTCTACTTGCTAGAAGGGATGTTGCCCAATTCATGAGTCATTTTATAAAGCCAATTAGCGCCTCAAATGGAGTCAGTTGAATTTTGTTCTTTAACAGACTGAGGTCCCCATTTCCTCATTGGCTGTGGGCCAGGGGCTGCTGTCAGCTCCTAGAGGCTGCCCACTTTCCTTGTCATGGGTCTTCTTCCATCTGCAAGTCAGCAATGGCGTGCTGAGTCCTTGTGTGTTGAGTGTCCGACTTCCTCTCTGTGGCCATTTGGAAGAAACTGCTTTGAAAAGGCTCATGTGATTAAGTCGAGCCACCTGGATAGTCTCACTGTCTTAAGGCCAATGGTGCCACATAACATAACCAAATTATGGGAGTAAAATCCATCACATTCAGTGTCCAGGCATTACGCAAGGTTTATATGTGGTGGGTGGGGGGTGGATCTTGGAGACCATGTTAGAGTTCTGCCTACCATCCATAAGAGAATGCCAACAGCATACTGAGCTAAACAAATCAATGTTCAAAATACCTTCTAATCTTGAGAATCTATGATTCTGGATCTGCATTGAAGTTTGGATTGAGTCTACGGCCATACCACCCTGGACGCGCCTGATTTCGTCCGAAGTTTGGATTGAGAAGAGGGGCTTAAGTCACGATTGCTGCCTGTGGGCAGATTTCAATGTGGTTAACATAAGTAACACTATTAGCACTGTGCTAAATGGATAGTTAGCTGTAATCCAAGAGTCTCTAGAAGGCCAAGAAAGAAAGAGATTGCAGAGGACTAAGAGGGTTAGAATATTTTCTTGGAGAAGGTGCGACTTGAACTGTTAGTTGAAGTAGGATGAAAGAGAAATAAAGTCTTTCCTTTTTCTAAAATTCTGGATGGTTTTTATTCATTGTACATTGACATTTCCAAAGTATACTGGAAAAATAGGCTAAGGAAATGTATTTAAAGCTTAGAAATAGGCAAAAGGAAGCCTACATATCTTTGCAAAATCATGCCATAGCATTGGCAAAGTATTTATTCTGCCTGAGAATTAATTCTCTAGATCAATGGTTCTCAAACTTTCCTATGGCTCAGAATCCCCGGGGGAGCTTGTGACAACAAAGAGGGCTATGTCCTATCCTAGAGTTTCTGATTCAGTAGGTCTTGAGTGGGGCTCAAGACATGGCATTTCAAACAAGATTCCAGGGGAGGCTGGTCTGGGGAGCACACTTTGAGAACCCTTGCTCTAAAGGGACGTACCATTGTTTGACTTACTATTTACTACTGTTGATCAAGGAAAGAGTCTGTCAAGTTACAGGTTAATTTGTAGATGTTGTCAAGGATTTTTGTCCAGTAGCAATGCAAATAATCATAGTCCAATGAAAAAGATAACCCCAATAGTAAGTTTTATTGCTGTGTAAGACTTTAACCTGTTTTAGGGTTCAGCCATTTAGCAATCTTATTTCAGCATTTTCTCTCTCTCAGTTGACTGTGCATATGGGTTTCTCAGATCCTTCTTTGAGCATCTCACTGATACACGCTCTTATTAACAAGTTAAATAAACCTTTGCGTTAAATAAATGTCTGACATATGTTCGCTATGTTACTAGGATAGTCATGATTTTTAACTTTTTGAAAATTATACCCTGACAGCGCTGTGTGATCAATTAAGTTTTGACAAGTCAAGTTAAAGAAATTTACGCAGGCTTCTTAACAATGCACCTCTCCCAGCCTTTAGTTTGCTATTTAAAAAGTAGGTGATAACAACATTTTACCAACTTCCTTGACCCTGGACCCTTTTTACTCAATGTGTCTTTAGAAAATACTGCCCTATATAGATATTATCAGTGACATCACAGCCATTCCCACCATCTCTAAAAGAAATATAACTTACTTAACTGCAGACATCGAATCTCATCCCGATAGGGGCAGCTTATTTTTAAAGACGAGGAAGAGAACTTTTGTGTCATTTGGCATTGAGAAGGCCTCCAGCACCAGATGCAGGGCGGAGGAAAGTTTGTCTCCTTTTTATCTTCTCACACCAAGAGAGACTCCAAAATCCCCCGAGACATCCTGTGAAATGACAGAGAAATGTCCAATGCAGTTTTTCTTGCTGGAGCCAAATCTCCCAATGCCAAAAATCTTTCTTTTCAGCGCAGCAAAATGTTTGTAGATTTCTCCTTTTTCGGTGTGTCTGGGATGATTCTCCCACAGAACTGGAGAACACTCACCAGTGGTTTAGGAGCAAAAGTCGTTGCCATGTCAGGAATTCTTGGTTCTGTTTCTGTAGCCCCACATCAACAGAGGCCTGGATTGAGCCCAAACCCATGTTCCAATGATGGTTTCTCATTCTGGAAAGCTCTGTTGTCATTTGGGGCCTTTTATCCCCCCAGAAAGGCTCTCACTTTCTCTCTCCACGGCCAACTGACTCCCTTGAGTACTGAACTAAAATTGGAGAATTTGAGGATCGTAAAGATTGACAGTTTGTGGTTTCCTTCAATTTAGAAGCAAACCTTATAGGGGATCGCGTCTCTAAACCTACGAAGTAGAGAAACTGCTTTCCTTACGGGTGAGCAAGGACTTGGAAGACTGTTCCTAAGGTCAGTTATGTGTTCTTCCAAAGTGAGGAAACCGCATAGGGTTATGGGTGAAGTTCTTGGGAGTATTTCCACCAATGGGATTGTGAGGTGGTTCTTTCAACCCATACATCTGGCCACCTTTTTTCTACCTACTGGAATGTATTCTCTCAGGCAGCTGTTCCTCATGTTCCATTGATACGGAGCATGCACTGAAATCAGTGACCTCATTCTTGGTGGGCAAAGGAAGAATGGAGATGTATGGCGATTCCTGGCATCCACATGTCCACACTCACACTACCCCCACCAGTCCCTTTGATATTGTGCAGACTGGAACAGATCCTGACTCAATGCAACTACCTAAGGCAGGAGGCAAATGTTCCCTCAGGTGAGTCTGTAAGTTCCAAAGCTGAACACGGCTTTCTCCCCTTCTCCCCACTACTAAAGGCCACCACATGCCCTCAGTAATGCAGGCCAACCCTCTGTGAGCAAGCCTTCCTATATTTGGTCAATTTTGTTCCCTCCTCTCTTGTAGTTTACTGCCAACTACATAAGCAAAGCCCTTTTCACACCGTCACAAGATTTGCTTTTTGCCTTGCAAAAATGTTCCTATAATTCATTCCATTTGCGTGTGCAATGGTCACCATCTTGCATCTTTTTTTATTTAAACTTTTTATTTTGAGATACTCGTAGATTTACATGCAGTTGTAAGAAAGAGTACAGAGAGATCCTATGCGCCATTTACCTAGTTTCCCCCAAAAGTAGCATCTCGCAAAACTGTAGTTCAGTATTACAAGCAGGATATTGACATTGATGCAGCCCCGAAAAAGAACCATTCCATCACCACGGGGATCCCTCTTGTTGCCCTCGTATGGTTACATCCACCACCTTATCTTCCTTCACCTCACCCCCGCAAACCACGAATTTGTTCTCCATTTCTAAAATTTTATCTTTTCAAAATAATATATAGCTAGAATCGCATGGTACGTGACCATTTGGAATCGGTTATTTTTTTACTTAGCATAATTCCCTAGAGGTTCATCAAAATTGTTACATGAAACAACAGGTCACTCCTTATCACTGCTGAGCAGTATTCAGGGATATGAAGGTACCACCATTTATTTAACCATTCAACCATTGCAGGACATTTGGGTGATTTCCCAGTTTGGGACTATTACATTTGTGCCCAAGTTTTTATGTGAATTTCAGCTTTCACGTTAAGTGTGCAATTGCTGGGTCATATGATAATTGTATGCTTATTTAGGAGACTGCCAAACTGTTTTTTGGAATGGCTCTACCATTTAATGCATGAAAGATCTAGTCTCTCCACATCTTTATCAGCGTTTGTTGTTACCGCTATTTTTTATTTTAGCTCTTCTGAGGGGTGTGTAGGGATAGCTCAAATTTGCATTTCCCTAATGGCTAATGACATTGAACACCTTTTCATGTGTTTATTTGTCATCTGTATGCCATCTTTGGGGAAATGCCTGTTTGTATCCCTTGCTCATTTTCTTATTGAATTTATTGTTTCTTTACTGTTGAATTTTGAGAGTTTTCTTTGTTTTAGATAGAAGAGCTTTGTCAGATATGTGGTTCGAACATATTTGAGTCAGTTCTACTGATCTGTCCTTAAGCTCGCGGTTTGCACCTAATGTCATCTCCGCTCTTCTACTGAGCCCCAAGTCAGTGAGTTTTTATTTCTCTTGTTATAAATTTTCAGTTTTTAATTTCCATTTAGTCCTTTTTATAACTTCTGCTTCTTTGCCGGGATTTTAAATGATCTTTCATTTGTTTCCATAAAATTTGTAATTGCTTGTTGAATCATTTGTATGATGGTTGCTTTAAAACCTTTATCAGGTAACTCCAACAGCCAATTCATCACTGTGACGGCAGCAGTTAAATGTCTTTTTTCCTTCAAGTTGTGGCTTTCCTGGTTTCTGATGTACAGTGATTTTCAATTATATCCCAGACATTTTGGTTATTACATTAGGAGACTGTGGGCCCCATTAACTTTTTAATTTTAATGGGAAGGCACTTTGTTTAGATTTACCACGCAGGTCCTGGCCTAATTTTTGGACTGTGGTTCCAATATAAGTTTCAGAGCCTTTGTGGTGCTATCTTTGTCTGCTTGATCTCAAGCCACCAGAGCTTCCACTGATCCTTGTTAATGCTGTTGGAGGGGGCTGAAGAAGCTTGTTCAGGCTGGGCTGCCTAGAGCCTCTAGATGGGGGAGGGGAGTTTTCCTGCTTCAGGGGTGAATGGTGTTTCCTGGTGCTTGTTATAGCAGGCTCCTCCCATCTGTGGGGTATGGAGAGCGCTGCAGCAGCGGAGTGCTTATGAAGGTTCCTTCGAATGTCTCTGAGTGGGGGGCAGGGAGAGTCTTAGGCCTGGAGGGACAAATAGCCTTCCTGGCAATCTCCCCTTTGCTTGTGGGCTATGGAGAGTACATCCCAGGCTACACACTTACAGTGGCATGATCCCACTTACCGATCCCCTGCCCTCCCACTGCATACATGGTGTCTCTGAGTGGGGAGGAGAGCCTCGGGCCCAATAGGGAAGCACAATGTTTCCCCAGCTGGCACTTCCATTGGGATCCCCTTTGCCAGTACCCCTTAGCTGTGTGGTGTCTCTAGATCGGAAAGGTGGGTCTCAAACAGGGTAAGGATAGAGAATATTTACCCTGATCACTTGCTGTCAGTGAGGCATCGAATTGATTCCCTTTGCTGGTTCTGCCAGGCACATAGAATATTGTTGGTGGGACTCCCGTTTTATCTGGGGAGGGAGTGAGCCTATCAGGGCTGCCCCCCCTTTTTTTTTTAAGATTTTATTTTTATTTATTTGACACAGAGAGAGACAACCAGCGAGAGAGAGAACACAAGCAGGGGGAGTGGGAGAGGAAGAAGCAGGCTCCCAGGGAAGGAGCCCGACGCGGGGCTTGATCCCAGAACGCCAGGATCACGCCCTGAGCCGAAGGCAGACACTTAACAACTAACTGAGCCACCCAGGTGCCCCTGCCCTTTTTCTTAATAGGTTGCGGGTTTGGAAAATACCAGGTCTGGGTGTCCTTCTGTTGGGTGGTGGTTCATAAGATGTCCTGACACTGTGGCGTTCCTGTAGTCTTGTGGTCCATCTTCCACCTTTCTGAGTTTTTCTTTGTTAGTCTCATGAGTTAGTTTCAGGGTTCGTAGTTGTACGTAGCAGAAAGGAGAAGTGAGCCTACCTCATCTTGTTCAGACCAGAATCTCATTTTTCTTATCTCTATATAATCTTTATTTTAGCATTCCTAGTAATCTTACAAGTATCTTTACTAACACTGCTTTTATCGCTGCTTTTGCACTTGTCAGATATTAGAGAGTTAATAGTATTTGTAAAACATTAGAACCAAATGCAAGGTCAGTAAATATGCACTCGTCTAATGAATACTGTGAAAATAGAAACCAAAATGTTTGCATGTAAGCACTAAAACCACAACAATCATGCTTTTTATTATAGAACAGGAGTTTCTTTGTTCTTTTGTAGGCTTTTAAGGAAAGAGGACTTACATATTTGTAGGCATACAGACCATTTATTGAACGCTTAACTGTCCCCAGGCGATATGCTAAGGCCTTTCGTATATTATCTCACTAACTCTTGACAATAACCATATAGGATAATGTAGTGGGTTGAATAGTGTCCCCCCACCAGGTGACAGTCCAACTCTTAATGCCCGGTGCTGGTGAATGTGACCTTATTGGAAAAAGATATATAATTTGCAGTGGAATATATAATATATGCACATAATATATGCAGTGGATATATAATTCAGTGGAAGGGGATGCCTGGGTGGCTGGGTGGCTCAGTCAGTTAAGCATCTGCCTGCAGCTCGGGTCATGATCTCAGGGTCCTGGGATCCAGCCCTGCATAGGCTCCCTGCTTAGTGGGGAGTCTGCTTTGCCCTCCCCTTCTGTCCCTCCCCCCACTTGTGCTCTCTCCCTCTCTCTCTCTCAAATAAGTAAATAAAATCATTTAAAAAATTAAGTGGAGGATTTCAAGATGAGATCATCCTGGATTGTGGTGGGCCCTAAATCCAATGACTGGTATACCTCTAAAGGGGAAGGAAAGGGAGATTTGAGATGCAGAGAAGGAGGTCCTGTGAAGGCAGAGTCAGAGATTGGAATAATGAAGCCACAAGCCAAGGTATGCCAAGGATGGCTGGCAGTCACCAGAAGCTGGGAGAGAGGCCCGGAATGGATTCTCCCTCAGAGCCTCCAGAAGGAACCAATCCTGCCAACACCTTGCTTTCAGACTTCTGGTCTCCAGGCCTGTGAGACAATACATTTCTGTTGTTTGAAGTCACTGAATTTGTGGTCATTTGTTACAGCAGCCCCGGGAAAATAATGCAGGTAGTATGACTGTTTGCCACCATTTTACAGATGAGGAAACAGGGTTGGAAATGTTAAATGACTTGCATATGGTCACACAGCTCATAAGTAGAGGAGCTGGGAATTAAGCCCAAGACTGTCTACGGCAAAGCTTGTATTTTTCAACTTTCACCTTCTAAAATTTCATTGATAACAAGTTAAAAACAGCACCACAGCCTTCCCACTTCCCACTTGGCCTACTCTTTCTTCAGGGGTGTCTCCTACTCCAAGACTTCCATTGCTCTTAAGCTGCTCCCGCGCCATGTTGCTACTAGAGATGATGGCGTGGTTGGCTATCACTGACCCCGATTTCTTCCATCTCAGGAAAAGTTTAAACGAGTTCTAGGAGAGAGAGCATTGCTTAACACAATGGAAAAGCTCCTGACAGGGAGTGTTCAGGCCATGAGCCGCCGATCAGAGGTAGAGATGGTTTTAGGCTGAGCACGGTCTGTCATGTCAGATCGTGTAAACCCACGCTGATGTCTTGCTTCCACCACACTTAAAGCCAGCCCCACTATTGTGTTGAGGATCAGACTATAGCAAAAGATATTTGCCTCCTGAAACTCAGTCTTGGGGCCCTGGAAGCGAGCAAGAGCTGGTCATCCAATTTGCCCCCTGCCAAGAAACTTTGTATCAGGTGCTGGGGAGAAAAGCAGCAGTTGCTACTTCTCTGTGGTTCTTCTAGAAGTGTGTCTTTGTTAATAAGATGTCATTAAACACGATGCACAGTTGGCCAGATATTAAAATTATAGATGAAAACATTTTTTAAAAATGTGTTCATGTAAAAATAAACCGATGTGTGAGAACAGAGTGCCTAAGCAGCAGACGGCAGACTCTGGGGTGGGGTGTCTCGATGCCATGTCTGCCACCAAATTTGGTGTCATTTGAGTAAGTCATTTCAGTATCAAATGCTTACCGAACACCTACTGTGTGCTAGGTGTTGCTCCGGCTGATTCTCTGCTTCGTGTTAGCTACATTGGATCAAGTCTTAACTCTCCCATCTTCTGAATATAACTAAGATGAAACAATATCACTTTTTTTTTTCTTCTGGCAGGAGTTAGGAAACATGGGAGCAGATAATTCTACACTAGAACCAAGTAACTCTGAGACTAAATTCTGTTTTAACCTTGAACTCACCAAATGGAACATTTTCCACATTCGTTCGGCTGACAACCTTGAGCAAATGGCTAGCTCATCACTTAAATCTTGCTGAAAAAAATATTCTAATGCATATCAGTTAAATTGGGTAAACATGGGCACATGAAACCTTATTAATGTAATCATATCTTAGAAAATATGAGCTTGTGCCTCAGTATCCTTTTTTTAAAAAAAATATTTTATCTATTTATTTGACAGAGAGAGAAAGAGAGAGCACAAGCAAGGGGAGTGGCAGGCGAAGGGAGAGGGAGAAGCTGACTTCCCACCGAGTGGGTAGCCCAATGTGGGACTCAATCCTGGGACTCTGGGATCATGACCTGAGCCAAAGGCAGATGCTTAACCAGCTGAGCCACCCAGGGGCCCCATCCTCAGTATCCTTCTTTTTGAGAACTTTGAGAAACAAAATGTTTCCTGACCAGTGAAACTCTTCCTATGGAAGAGTCCCCTCAAGTAAAGCCTAGTGGGGAACAGAACCCAATGCCATGACTGAACAACCTCTACAGCTTGCCTTGTGGTCTGGTCACTGATGGAGAAGACACCTGACTCTAGGGCAGGCCCAGCGGACAGGCAAACTTTGAACCCCAAGCCACCCTAGGCTGGCTGTAAAAGGTGGCATGATTGGAGTTGGGCTGGGGATTGGCTCTGGAAAATAGCCTGTAAACAACACATCCACTGTCAGGGGTAGAAACGTCCTTGGTGATCGAGAGCTGTTCTGAAAAGGTCAGTTGTGCGATGGGATGATAGCGGTAAAGCAACCTTACATCTTCTGGGGTCTCCTGGCATCTGGTACATGCAAGCAGTGAAGACCTCTCAGATGTGAAGGAGCGGCATACATGAAAGACAGAAAAATACACGGAAGGTCCCAACACTTTTTATTTGCCCAAATGACCAGGAGGCATTTATATAAAATACTAATACGAATCTAGGACCCTCCTTTAGTGGGTTTAAGGCCCCATCAGATATGACTTTATCCTGAGGGTGGGGTGGCACTGATGTGCCGGGGAAGAAAAAGATCATCTTTCTGAAATGTTCATTTTACTTAAATTTAAGAAAAATTATTATTTCTACTAGAATGCATCCTTTCAGAGCTTAGATAGTTTTCTTCTTTAGTGACAGAAGCAAGCAGATGCTTGCCACATGTGCAAAGCTAGAACCCCGGGGAGGAGATATTTGCATATATATTCCTCCCTCACGTGCACGTATATTTTAAATTCTAGAATCTTGATCAAATGTTAACATTCCACCAACACATTAAGAGATAATGACTTTGGGGCGCCTGGGTGGCTCAGTTGGTTAAGCATCTGACTCTTGGTTTGGGCTCAGGTCATGATCTCAGGGTCATGGGATCCAGCTCCATGTGGGGCTCCACTCTCAGCCTGGAGTCTGCTTGGAATTCTCTCCCTCTCCCTCTGCCCCTCCCCCTGCTCGGGTGCTCTCTCCCTCTCAACTAAATTAGTCTTTTTAAAAATTAAAGAGATAAAAACTTCAGTATCTAACATCTGTATGGTGCCAAACATACATGAGGTCCTGCTCTATGTACCTTGCAAACATATTAACTCAGGTCACAGTACCACGCAGAAACCCTGTGAGGGAGGTACGTTGATTACCCCCTTTTTATGGCTGGGGAAACAGGCTCAGAGAGGCCCAAGGATTCAGAGCTAGTGAGCCAGTTGGAGTCCAGATTTGAATCCAGGCAGTCTGACTCCAGAAGCTCTGTATGCTTTTAACCACTTTGTTCTAATGTTATAGAAAACACATGCCTACAATCTGTGATTCCTAATTAATGTTGTAGGTAGGGGCCCCTGGGCGGCTCAGTGGGTTATGTATCTGCTTTCGACTCGGATCATAATTCCCTGAATCCCGGGATCGAGCCCCACGTTGGGCTCCCTGCCCAGGAGGGAGCCTGCTTCTCCCTCTCCCTCTGCCCCTCCCCCTACTCCTTCTCTCTCTCTCTCTACCTCGCTCCCTTTCTCTCTTTCAAATAAATAAATAAAATCTTGTAAAAATGTTGTAGGTAGAAAGAGATATTGAAAAATGTGAATAATAAACATGTTACGGAAGCAAAGTAGTAAGCTATAGAAGTTAAAAGATGTTTCTCTGTCCTTGTGCTTCTGTTCGTGTGGGTCAAGGCAAGCAATTATAGTGAGTTTTCTGCCTCCAGAGAACTGCACGATCAGGGCTTACTTTCCCTTACAGAGAGCGCACACTTTAGAACAGACACATTGCTCCTGGGTAGTGTTCCTTAGAAGAGAAGGGAATTATTTCAGAAGTTAGACTCGCCAAACAAGCTGAATATTTTTAACGCTGTTATTTCACGAGAGTATCAGAAGCCTAAAAATACTTCCAAAATAGCCTTCAGACACCAAGCAAATGTATCCAAGGCACAGTTGGAAAGATCTAAGGTAGCCTTCCATTGTTAGCCTCAAAGGCAAGTCAATGTGAATGCTGCATGGCAAAAAGCTCAGAGGGCTGCTGCCGGTTTCAGCTCTGGCTGGGGCTCTGCTTCTGACCTCGGAACACAAAGCAGAGCCCTCGCTACTCCCAGACCTGAAGCAAAAGACATTTGAATCCCCTTCCCTCCACGTGCTCCGTGATTGCCTCATTTTTATCTATCTCTTAGGCGCCGATGACACATGATTCAGGTGAATCCCAAGCTGTCCCTTTAGGGTTCTCGGAAAATGAAAGGATTTTATGTCCGAGCACTCGGCGGGAGCAGATACAACTGATGTGCATTTTATTTTATTTATTTTTATATTTAAAGGGGTTCTAAGCCAAAAAAAAAAAAGCCTTTAAGTGCGCCGACCGGCCTGAAGAAACCCGACGTGTGCCCAGCCCTGGTCCAAAGGCATTTCAGGATCATAATTCTGGGGTGACCACCACTTGAAGTTATCCTAAATACCTTTGAAGCAAATGAAGGATGGGAAAGAGGATTCTCTTTGGGAACTTGAAGTTGTAAATTCAACGGAAGACATTTTTTTATTATAATAATATTTTTTATTATATTATGTTAGTCACCATACAGTACATCCCTGGTTTTTGATGTAAAGTTCAATGATTCATTAGTTGTGTATAACACCCAGTGCATCAGGCAATATGTGCCCTCCTTACTACCCATCACCAGCCTATATTTCAACTGAAGGAGTGAGGGAAAACATTCATGGCATCTGAATACGGTTCTCTAAACTTCCACCGCTTAAAATGATCTGACAGATGTAGAAACGGTCTCAGAAAAGGAATTGGTGTTGTGTCTGACTCAGAGAATTAAAGATTACAGCATTTAGTCACAGGATGCTTGGACAGGTGGTTTTTCTCGGTGACCGCGCGCTGTGAGTCTTACCCTCGGACCTGTTTCATCAGCATCACTAATTCCCACTCTTGCTAAAACTCTGCCAAACACCAAAGATAGAGTGGTGAGCAAGATGTTGTCTCTGCCTTCCTGGAGTTTCCAGCTGGATTGTGGGGACAGGCAGGGACACGGGCACTTCGAATTCCTGCCAATGAGATAGACGCCGTATGGTATGGTACCACGTAGGATTCCGGATGCATTTAGAGTATCTACCCAAAAGACTGAGTCTGTGAGGGGGAGGACCGGGAAGGGGGTGCAGAAGATGGTGGTGAAAAGTGGGGAGCATTTCAGGCAGAGGTAACAGGCACTTGCTGGTCCTAGTTCAGTCTGGCTGGAACTTACAGTTGTGGCAGGAATATGGGGTAGAGATGGAATTGGAGGAATGGTCAAGGTTCAGATTCTGAAGGTTCTCGGGAGACGAGTCGAGGAGACCCATTCCATCCCTGAAGGAGGGTGGAGGCTGGATAGCTATGCCATTGAGCTGGTCAGTCTTCACCCTACTCATTTCAGGAGTAGCTGGCCGGGCTGGCTTCCTGGGCATGTGACCATGCTTAGGGTTTAATGCTATGCGGTCACTGTCTTCGAATGCTTAATAATTTTATTTTTGAATTTGTGTTTTGTAAGTGACATCTGCAGGGACAATGGGGCATGTGCAAGGAGCTTGGAGCCTTAGCTCAGGGAGGGCCCTACCTCCTCCACCTTCCTTGGGTGCATTCTCAGCTGCCTGCTTTCCTGCTCCTGACACCCAGGTCCCACTGGGTCCCCTCTCCCCACCTCAGGTCTGACAGCTGACACCCTCCGTCCCTGGCAAGGGAACTGGGAATGAATGTGGGGAGGACAGGGTTGGGCATGTGCCCCCCACAGCATCCCTGGGTAGGCAGAGTGGCCCTGTTCCTGCCCCAGGCTGGGGGGTACTATGGCATGTCTCATAGCAGCTGTGTCTCAGGGGGGACACGCACGCCTCTTGCCTGTCCTGATTCCAGGACTGATGCATCCTGGCAAAGAGTTTTTAAGATCCTTCAGGGTCGTCTGTCTGCCATAGGTTAGGGGGGCAGGCCCTAGGAAAGGAAAATGCTGGCTGAACTCCCCCAGGCTCTGCCTCCTGGTGGGGGATGGAGGTGGGGCAGGGACATGGTCCAGCAGCTGGTGGGCGGGGGAACCTGTTGAAGGTCAAGCCTGTGAGTGCGCCCTGCTAGGGGCAGAGGCTTGGGTTCCTGGGTGCCTGGGTGGGTCTGCACTTGCCCGGGCAATATCACAGAAGAGCTCCCTCAGCTACTTCTGGGCCTGGGGATCCTCTTTAACCTCCTTCCAACTTTCTTGAACCTGGCCCATGTCCATACCTTCTGGCCAGCTTGAGGCACCTTTCAGGGACAAGCCACGAAATAGAAATTGTGAAATTTCGATGATTCTACATATAGGATAAATGCTCTAATATTTGCATGTTTTTATGACGATATATTATTATTTTATTTGCACAATAAAAAGACAACTTATGCTAATAATTTAACATTTTAATTTTTCTTTAGTTAGAATGATATTAAATTACAAATCAAAAATACCACGACAAGTCAATAGATGAGGAAGAAAGAAAAAACCTCTGTGTACCTTTACTGACACTATTTTCCTGCCTTTTCGATGAGAGTCCCACGTTTTCATTTTGCACCAGGCCTGGAAATTATGTGGGAAGCCCTGGTAGCTGGAAGGTACAAATAAACCTCTAATAAGTGGTACTTGGGTGGGGAGATGGTAAAATCTGACTTCACCTTATAGTTTAGGACTGCCATTAATCCATTCTGAAGCAGAGTTTCTCACACTTTGGTGTTCATAAGAAATCACCTAGAGGGCTTAGTAAAATGCAGATGACTGGTCCCCAGCCTTAGAGTTTCTGATTTGGTAGATTTAAGTCTGGGCTCAAGACTTTGCATTACTTTTTCTTTTCTTTTTTTTTTTTAAGATTTTATTTATTTATTTGACAGAGAAAGAGAGAGAACACAAGCAGGGAGAGCAGCAGGCAGAGGGAGAAGCAGGCTCCCCAAGCAGAGAGCCCGTTGCGGGGCTCGATCCCAGAACTCTGGGATCATGACCTGAGCTGAAGGCAGACACTTAACCGACTGAGTCACCCAGGTGCCCCAAGACTTTGCGTTTCTAACTAGTTCCCAGGTAATGCTGATGCTGCTGGTCTGAGACTGCACTTTGAGGACCACTTACCTAATGCTATCCTTGACTTTGTTCGTACCTGCGTAGGAAACACCAGGGCAGATTTAGATGTGAAATGTCTGGCAGAACTTCTTCCTTGAGTAAAGATTGAATGAGCTGGACGGTGACCTAGAGGGACAAAGTCCCAGAAGATGAGTACTATCCTACTTCGCAATTTGGACCAGGCTCAGGCCCAGCCCACTGTTTAACCCTTGGGCTGGTTCAGGCTGGAAACTCCCATGAAGCGAGGAGAAAAGGCACTGGGGGGTCTGCAGCTCCACGCTCCCTCTGCCTGGAGGTAATAAAAGTCCTTAAGATCATGGTCGGGAAGGTAAGAGTGACTGCATAGAGTTTTAGGGGAAAGGAAGAGGGGTTGATTCTGCCAAGGGATAGTGGGGCCCAATGAGTGTACTCCTGGGTGAAGCAATTCTCGGGTTCACATATTGGAATGATGGCTCCAGCAGCCACCCTTTGAGGAGCTCTGTGGTTTGAATGGAAATCAAAAGCTAGAGATCCAGAGGGACTCCAGGGATCAACTGATGGGTGAGGCAGTGATAAGGAGGAAGCTTTAACTTGTACTCAAGTTGACCAGAAGCCCCAAATATTGCTGGTGAACTGTCTTTTCCTTTTACTTTAACAAGGCAGACAGGGGCAGTGGTGATGATTTTGTGGCTGCAACTGGTCCATCGTGCTTTTTATTCCTCTTTTTTTCACACCACCTCCCAGACCCCGATAACCTGTGGATAACATATTTTCTCTCTTCTTCTCAAGTATCCTTTCCTGCCCAGTTTCATCCTTCAGTTTAGTATTATTTCTGAAGTTTAGGCTTTCAGTGATATTCTTCATGCTTCCTTCTGAGTCAGTTTAATCCACTTGTTCCTTGGAGGCTGATAATTTGGAGCTAGGAAGCAAGGAGAAGGCATAATCATGTCATGCCAATCCATTTTTCTGGTGGCCCATGCCTCTTCTCTGAGGTCTCTCCCAGCTCCTTTTGAGTGGGTAATGGGCCATATGAGTCGTCCCTCTGGTCACCGGTGATTAGGCCAGGGGTTGGTGCCTGATCTAAGCTGGGCAAATCAGGTTTCTCTTTCTGAAGATTTATATTTAGAATACAGGGATTGAATGTAGTCTTTGTTGTATGCTCAAAGGGGGGAAATGATATAAACTCACGATTGGGGCAAACAACTTTGGCTTCGTCCAAAGATGAAGAGAGAATTAGCCAGATGCAAAGAAAGCAGCTCCTGTAGGATTTCCAGCTCCTGGCTCCAGTCCTGTCTGAAGTATGGCTGTCTGCCTCTTGCCCGAAACTTGAAGATGCTTTTGTCTCCCTTCAACATGTTCATCCTTTTCCTTTAAAGCTAGCTTGAGAAGGTTTCTTCCTAGTAATTATGTAATCTTTGCCACAGGATTAACCCCAAGCTCTATGTACAAGGGTCCTGAGCCCCCGCCGAGTGACAGGTCATGGGGGAAAGTCCCTGTGCTGTAGCTGAAGTTACTTGAGGCCAGCTGTGAGTATGGGTTACAGAATAATTTTAAGTTAAGTCACTAACATCCAAATGATCCCAAATCTTTGCCTAATATATTCCTTAAGGCTTTCAATGGCTATGTGGTTTTTTTGTACCAGAAATATAACCTTTTTGATGGATTCTTGTCTCACATCGAGGTCTTTCATCCATTTGAAGTTTATCTTTGTGTATGGTGTGAGAGAGTGGTCAAGNGTGGTCAAGTTTCATTCTTTTGCATATAGCTGTCCAATTTTCCCAGCACCATTTATTGAAGAGACTGTCTTTTTTCCACTGGATGTTTTTTCCTACTTTACCAAAGATTAGTTGCCCAAAGAGCCGAGGGTCCATTTCTGGGTTCTCTATTCTGTTCCATTGGTCTATGTGTCTGTTTTTGTGCCAGTACCATGCTGTCTTTGTGATCACAGCTTTGTAGTACAGCTCGAAATCAGGCAACGTGATGCCCCCAGCTTTGTTTTTCCTTTTCAACACTTCCTTGGCAGTTGGTACAGCCACTCTGGAAAACAGTGTGGATGTCCCTTAAAAAGTTAAAAATTGAGCTATCCTATGACCCAGCCATCGCACTACTGGGTGTTTACCCCAAAGATACAGACGTAGTAAAGAGAAGGGCCATATGCACCCCAATGTTCATAGCTGCATTGTCCACAATAGCCAAATCATGGAAGGAGCCGAGATGCCCTTCAACAGATGACTGGATTAAGAAGCTGTGGTCCATATATACAATGGAATATTACTCAGCTATCAGAAAGAACGAATTCTCAACATTTGCTGCAACATGGACGGCACTGGAGGAGATAATGCTAAGTGAAATAAGTCAAGCAGAGAAAGACAATTATCATATGATTTCTCTCATCTATGGAACATAAGAACTAGGANAAGATTGGTAGGAGAAGAAAAGGATAAAGAAAGGGGGGGTAATCAGAAGGGGGAATGAAGCATGAGAGACTTGGACTCTGAGAAACCAACTGAGGGCTTCAGAGGGGAGGGGGTTGGGGGAATGGGATAGGCTGGTGATGGGTAGAAGGGAGGGCATGTATTGCATGGTGCACTGGGTGTTATATGCAACTAATGAATCATGGAACTTTACATCAAAAACCGGGGATGTACTGTATGGTGACTAACATAATATAATAAAAAATATTATTATAAAAAATATAATTAAAAAATTAAAAAAAAGAAATATAGCCTTTTTAAAAAAATAAGGCACTTACAGCATTTCCACCAGCCTCCTTGAAACTTACAAATCTGCAGTCCCGGGTGGGAAGGCACAGTACCTCTGTGTTTGCTTATTTATAAAATGTCTTTCAAAATCCTGAGGTTCTTTCCTCACCAGTGAGAACTCCTCAGGGAACGCTGCAATGCCCAAGTTACATATTCCCTTCCTGTGGTGAAAGCACGATTCTGGCCAGGTGGAAAATCAGACAAGCAGATGAGATATACCTCTTGAACGGTCACCACTATGAGAAATGTGGGAGCCAGAGAGAAGGCTTATGCCAATCCCCTCTCAGACACATGGTAGCCAGGTTGGGTTCCCTGAATAATTGCTCTTTTAGGTTCAGGAAAAATTGTGGTATTTATAGGTTTACTCAGGGAAGGAGAATCATATTAAAAATTTTTTGTGACCCCTGGCCCCCACCAAAAACACAAAGCCAATGTTGGTGTATAGATGCTCAAAACGTGTTGAATTATATGCAGTAGTCGTTGTCGTCATAGTAGTTAATAGTAATCGTAATAGCAATATAACATCTACAAGTGACAATATTTATTGAGTACTCATCCCTGGCCAACAACTTAATATATACTACTTAATTTAATCCTTATAACGAGCCCATGAGGTAAATGAAATTACTATCCCCTTTTACAGATAAGGAAGCTGAGGCCTGGAATGGTTAAGTCATTTGCTCAAAGTCACAGAGGTATGAGGTAGAGCCAGGAATAAACCCAAGCATTTTGATTACAGAGTCCCAGTGCTTAAGCACACTACACTGCCTATTTCTCCCTCTTCCAGATGAGGCAGCTGAGTCCCACAGCTATACAGCTTGATGAGTGGGCGATCGGGAGAGAGTGAGCCCAAATTTGATGCCACCAGTAGCAACTGGCTTTTCTGCTGCATCACAGACATTTTAAGTTTCTCTAGTTCTGTCATTCTCATGAATGATAGACTCTCATTTCATTTATTTCAAGCAAATTAATTTAGATATTGAATCCAGCCAAGTCATTTGTAAAGAGTAATGAGCAAAGATTAATTGTTACTTAAGTGTAAGATTAAAGACTGGGAAAGGAAAACGAAAGGTATCCATAAGAATTTCTGTTTGAGGGTAAGTTTTTCAGTTGTTGACCCATCATTTTTCAGATTAGTTTATGCTCCTATAGAAAATCTGTGACGTGTAGGAGCTCAGCTGCTGTTTCTTCCATTTCAGAAGATTTGCTAATAGTGGGTGCTATCTATCTTCATTTAAATCTCCAAGGTAGGAGTGACATCAGTCACACAGCTGAATAAGACAACCATCATTGTATGCCCTCCTCAATGACCATTTGGCATCCATCCATGGACAAAAGTGCCTTAGTGAGAGCTGTGGGATCTAGCACTATATGCCAAGGGACCTGGGAGTAGTGCTGCTCATCCATGCATTGGGAAATAGGCATACTGACCCCAGTCTCAGCTGTGGACCTTAGAGTGGCTCTTGAAGTGGTTCGAGCACCTCTTGGTCATGGACTGGGAACCCCTGGAGATCACTGTCTTAGACAATCACTCATGGACAAAGGGCCTTTGTAGAAGTCCAGGTTTCTGTCAGCAAAGTTGAAGCACACTGTTGGAACAAAAAAGAAATGTGAGTTTTGATGCTTTGGAGAGAGTAAGAAAAATAATTCAACTTTACCTGCATCATCCTTCCCCCAAGGTGGCACATTCCAGTATCAGGTAAGACTTTCTTGGCCCATGATTTTCCCCATGGGAGAAAGTGAAGCATGTGAGTAAGTGCCTGGGGCTCTCCCAGCTGTGTGGAATCATAAAAAAAGAACCAAATAGAAATTCCGGAGCTGATGAATATAAGGAATGAAATGAAAAAAATGCAGTAGAGAGCATCAACAATAACAGAATTAATCAAGTAGAAAAAAGAATCTGTGAATTAGAGAACAGGAACTTTGAAATGATCTGGTCAGAGGAGAAAGAAGAAAAAAATGAAAAAGAGGGAAGAAATGATCCCATGATCTGTGGAATACTATCAAAACACCAATTTATGAATTATTGGAGTTCCAGAAGAAGAGAGGGAAAAGGGGAAAGAAACCTCATTTAAAAAATAATGGCTGAGTATGTCTAAAATCTGGGGAGAGACTTGGATATGCCAGTTCATAAACCTCATGTGTCACCGAGCAAACTCAATTTAAAGAGATTCTCCTCAAGAGACATTATAATAAAGGTGTCAAAACACAAAAACAAAGAAAGAATCTTTAAAGTATCAAGGGAAAGAAGTTTATAACTTACCAGGGATCCCCCATAACGCCATTGGTAGATTTCTCAGCAGAAACCTTACAGGCCAAGAGAGAGCAAGCTGATACAAAGTACTAGAAGAGAATTGCCAACCAAAAATATTCTTTCCAGCAAAGCTGTTCTTTGGAAAAGGAGGGATAAAGACTTTCCCAGACAGACAAAAGCTGAGAGATTATATCACCACTAGACCTGCCTTACAAGAAACACCGAAAGGAATTCTTCAAGCTGAAATGAATGAATACTAATTAATAACATGAAAACATATGAAAATATACAACATACTGGTATAGTAAGTATAGACAAATTCAAAATATGCTAATACTATAATATGGTGGTGTGTTAATTACTTAACCTCTAGGATAAAGATTAAAGGACAAAATATTAAAAATATAAATACAAGAAGATGGTAGAGTAGGAGAATCCTAGGCTCACCTCGTCCCACAGATACAATTAGATAAGACCCACATCAGTGTAAATAACCCAGAAAACACCCAAAGACTGGCAGAACAAGCTCTCCATAGCTAAATGTAGAGAAGAGGACATATCAAAGAGGGTATGAAGGGCAGAGATGCATTCAGGAGCAAAACTGACTGTGGGACTGTGCACAGGAGGGAGAGATATGGTGGGGATGGAGAGGGGAGAGGAGCAGACCCCCACACCAGGCACCCCAGGCACAGAGGACTCACACTGGGAAGAATTCCCATAACGTCTGGCTTGAAAACCAGAAAGAGCTAACTTTGTAAGTTCTTTCAGTCAGTGGAGCTTCACACCTTGAACTGATTTAATTTTTTAAATTTAAATTCAATTAATTAACACATAGTGTATTATTAGTTTCAGAGGTAGAGTTCAATGATTCGTCATTCTTATAAAGTACCCAGTGCTTGTTACAGCATCTGCCCTCCTTAATGTCTATCACCCAGTTAACCCATCCCCCTACCTCCCACCCCTCCAACAACCCTCAGTTTGTATCCTTTGATTAAGAGTCTTTTATGGTTTGTCTCCCTCTCTGATTTCTTTTTTTTTTAAGATTTTATTTATTTATTTCACAGAAAGAGACAGCCAGAGAGAGAGGGAACACAAGCAGGGGGAGTGGAAGAGGAAGAAGCAGGCTCCTAGCGGAGGAGCCTGATGTGGGGCTCGATCCCAGAACGCCGGGATCACGCCCTGAGCTGAAGGCAGACGCTTAACGACTGTGCCACCCAGGCGCCCCTCCCTCTCCGATTTCATCTTGTTTTATTTTTCACTCCCTTCCCCCATGATTCTCTCTTTTGTACACACCTAGAACTTTATTTTTTAAAAAGATTTTATTTATTTATTTAAGAGAGAGCGTGAGAGAGAGCGAGCAAGAGAGAGAGCATAAGCAAGGGAGGGGCAGAGGGAGAAGCAGACTCCCCGCTGAACAGGGAGCCTGATGTGGGGCTCGATCCTGGGACTCAAGGATCGTGGCCTGAGCCAAAGGCAGATGCTTAACCAATTGAGCCACCCAGGTGCCCCAACACCTTGAATTTTAAAAATAAGCAGCATGGCTCTGGAAGAGTTGGAGGCTGAGAAGAAAATGAGTCCCCATCCTTAAAGAGCACAACAAACAGGCCCACTGGATATAGCATGGAAGCAGCAATTTGAAAAATGCCTTGGGTATACCAGGAAAAGATTTATTTATTTTTTTTTTTAAAGATTTTATTTATTTATTCGACAGAGAGAGACAGCCAGGGAGAGAGGGAACACAAGCAGGGGAAGTGGGAGAGGAAGAAGCAGGCTCATAGCAGAAGAGCCTGATGTGGGGCTCGATCCCATAACGCTGGGATCACGCCCTGAGCCGAAGGCAGACGCTCAACCGCTGTGCCACCCAGGCGCCCCAGGAAAAGATTTATTTACTTATCTTAGAGAATGTGCTGGAGGGTCATGGATCTTTGGAAGACTTCTCCAAGAACAAAAAGCTGGTGGGTGCTATTTCCCTCCCTATCCCCCCACCAGCCTAGATAGGTACCTGTGGAACCAGCATAGTCCAAACACTTTCAACCTAGCCTGCTAATGGTGCACCCCACCCCACTGAGCTTCTCTGGGTCTTCCCGCTCCAACCTGGCAGGTCTCAGCAGGAGTTTTCCCAGGTTGCTGTTGGTCCCCTCCCACAGAAGACCAGTGCACCCCACCCCCACATTCTTCTGTGGACCTGCCCCTTCCAGTGTGCTCTTGGCCAGAGCCCATCCAAAGAGAGGTCACAAGCATGTCAGTGTGCAAGCAACCCTGACAAGGACCAGAACCACTCCAAGTGACTCTTTCCCCGGGGAGAGGGGTAGATGACCACATACGCCAGTCTGACTGCAGGCCCCACTGACCAATAGAAGCTTCTCTGGGGACAACAAAGGGAAACCACCCTGCAGTTCAGTGATACTGCATCTCTGTCAAGCACCTAGTGGACTCAACTCAAGTTTGGGGAGGCCCCAACCTAGCCCACTAACAATACAGGGACAAACCCTACCCATAACGGGCAAAGAGAGCCATTGCAGGTGACTGGACTGAAGGAAAAAATGGCCCATCACAACAGTAAGGTGTATGCAACACACACAGGAGACACCCCTGAAGCACCGGGTTCTGGTGAACAGGGGACATTGCCCTGCAGGGCACTCTAGGACCTCTTCTCCCAAAGGCAACTACTTTCAAGAGCAGGAGACATAGTCCAATTTCCTAACACAGAGAAACAGACACAGAGAGTTAGACAAAATGAAGAGACAGAGGACTTTGCTTCAAATGAATGAACAAGACAAAATCACAGCAAGAGAGCTAAATGAAATGGAGATAAGTAAAATGTCTGGTAGAGAATTTAAAGTAATGGTCATAAAGATACTTATGGACTTAAGAAGAAAGGAGGACCTCAGACCTTTAAAATCTTTTTTAAAAAGACAGTAATCAATAGTAATACAATAATAGTAGGGAAATTTAATACCCACTTACATCAATGGACAGATCATCCAAACAAAATCAACAAGGAAACAGTGACACATTGGATCAGATGGATCTAACAGATATATTCAGACCATTCCATCCTGACAGAGCAGACACTCATTATTTTCAAGTGCACATGGAACATTCTCCAGAATAGATTACATATTAGGTCACAAAAAAGGCCTCAACAAATTAAAAAAGATTGAAGTCATATCATGTATCTTTTCCAAGCACAACGGTGTGAAACGAGACAATCAACCACCAGAAAAACCTGGGAAGAAAACAAATACATGGAGGTCAAATAGCATGCTACTAAACAATGAATGGGTCAACCAAAAAATCAAAGAGGAAATGAAAAAAGCCACATGGAGACAAATGAAAAGGAAAACACAATCATCCAAAATCTTTGGGACGCAGCAAATCTGTTCTAAGAAGGAAATGTAAAGCAATACAGGCCTACCTCAAGAAGCAAGAAATATCTCAAATAAACAACCTAACTTTATACGTAAGTAGCTAGAAAAAGAAGAACAAACAAAACCCAAATCCAGCAGAAGGAAGGAGACAATGAAGATCCGAGCAGAAATGAAATAGAAACTGAAAAAATGCAATAGAACAGATCAATGAAATCAGGAGCTGGTTCTTTGAAAAGATCAACAAAATTGATAAACCTTTAGCCAGACTCATCAAAAAGAAAGGGGGGGACTCAAACAGAATCAGAAATGAAAGAGGAGAAATAAAAACCAAACACTACAGAAATACAAAGGATTATAAGAGAATATTATGAAAAATTATGAAATCTTTGATGAAATTATGAAAAATGAATATTGTGAAAAATTATATGCAAACAAACTTAACAAACTAGAAGAAATGGATAAATTCATAGGAACATTTAACCTCCCAAAACCGAATCAAGAAGAAATAGAAAATTTGAACAGACCAACTACCAGCAATGAAATTGAAGCAGTAACCAAGGAACTCCAAACAAACAAAAGTCCAGGACCAGATGGCTTCACAGGCGAAGCCTATCAAACATTTAAAGAAGAGTTAATACCCATTCTTCTCAAATTTTTTCATAAAAGAGAAGCGGGAGGAAAACTTCCAAATCCATTCTATGAGGCCAGCATTACTCCCATACCAAAACCAGATAAAGACACTACCAAAAAGAGAGAAAGAGAGAGAGAGAGAGAACTACAGGGCCATATCTCTGATGAACATAGATGTAAAAATTCCTCAACAAAATATTGACAAACTGAATCCAACAATACATTTAAAAAAATCTTTCACCACGATCAAGTGGGATTTATTCTCAGGATGCAAGGGTGGTCCACTATTTGTAAATCAATCAATGTGATACATCACATATAATAATATATATATACTAATATAATATATAAATATATATTATAATATATATGCTAATAATATATATATGCTAAAAATATTATATATATCACTTCTTTACATCACATATATATATGCTAATAATATATATGATAAAAATACTATATAGAGTATTTTGCTATATATAATATACTATTTATTTATATTTATACTATTATTACTATATATAATATACTATTTATATACTATAAATACTATATATATAGTATTTTTAGCACATATATTATTAGCATATATATATATATATATCAATCCACTTCTTTATCTGTTCATCTATTGATGGGTACTTGGGCTGCTTCCATAATTTGGCTATTGTAAATAACGCTACAATAAACATAGGGGCGCATGTATCTTTTCAAATTAGTGTTTCATATTCTTTGGGCAAATACCCTGCAGTGAAATTACTGGCTCCTATGGTAGTTCTATTTTTTTAATTTTTTGAGGAATCTTCATGCTGTTTTCTACAGTGGCTACACCAGTTTCTATTCCCACCAATATTGCATGAAGATTCCCCTTTCTCCACATTCTTACCAACAATTTTGTTGTGTGTTTTTTATTTTAGCCATTCTGACAGGTGTGAGATGATATCTCAGTGTGGTTCTTTTTTTTTAATATTAATGTTTTTTAATTATATTATGTTAGTCACCATACAGTACATCCCTGGTTTCCGATGTAAAGTTCAACGATTCATTAGTTGCGTATAACACCCAGTGCACCATGCAATACGTGCCCTCCTTACTACCCATCACCAGTCTATCCCATTCCCCCGCCCCCTATCCGTGTGGCTCTGATTTGCATTTCCCTGATGATGAATGATGTTGAGCATCTTTTCATGTGTCTGTTGGTTCTCTGGCACGTTGTCTTTGCAGAAATGTCTGTTCATGTCTTCTGTCCATTTGTAAGTGGATTATTTGGCTTTCTCTGTGTTGAGTTTTATATTACTTACATATTTATAACATATAATATATAAATATAGAGAAAATTCTAAAAGCTGTCCAAAGAAGTGAACGATTTATTACTTTCAGAACAACAGTAAGAATTATAAATGACTTCTATTTTTTTAAAAGATTTCATTTATTTATTTGAGAGAAAGAGAAAGTACATGAGGGCATGAGTGGAGGGGGAGAGGCAGAGGCAGAGGGAGAAGCAGACTTTTCACTGAGTAGGGAGTCCGAAGCGGGGCTCCATCCCAGGACCCCAGGATCACAACCTGAGCCAAAGGCAGACGTCTAACCATCTGAGCTACCCAGGCGTCCCATGAATAACTTCTTAATTGAAACATGGATGGTCCTAAAGAGTATTATGCTAAGTGAGATAAGCCAGACACAGAGAGAGAAATACTGTATGATTTCACCCATATGTGGAATCTAAAAAACAAAACAAATGAACAAACGAAATGAAACAGAAACAGACTCGTAAATACAGAGAACAAACTGGTGGTTGACAGAGAGGAGGGGAGTGGGGAAATGGGCAAAATACAGGAGGGGTTTAAGAAATACAAACTTCCAGTTACAAAATAAATAAGTTACAGGAATGAAAAGTACACCGTAGGGAATATAGTCAATAATATTGTAATAACTTTCTATGGTGACAGATGGTCACTACACTTATCATGGTGATCACTTCATAATGCCTATAAAGGTTGAATCACTATCTTGTACATCTGAAACTAATATAATATTGTATGTCAACTGTACTTCAATTTAAAAAAAAAGAAAAGAAAAAGAGAGAAACTGTGGAAACCAGAAGATAATGGAAGTATATCCTTGAAGCACTGAAAGAGAAAAACCAAACTGCCAAACTACAATTTTATGCAGAGATAACATCCTTCAAAAACTGAAGGCAAAATAACAATGTTTTCAGACAAACAAAGCTGAGGGATTTTATCATCAGTAGACTCACACTCCATGAAACATTAAGGGTTCTTCAGTATGAAGGAGAATGACCCCAGATAGAAGCCCAGAAGTACAAGAAACGATGAAAAACACTCAAAAGAAGTAAATATGCGGCTATATATAAAACACTATTGTCTGTTTAAGCAACAGTAATAACGATGTCTCGTGGAGTTTTTTAAATATGCAGAAGTAAAATATGTAACAACAACAGCAAAATTGGCGAAGGAGGGGATACACAGAGTCAAACTGTTGTCAAGTTCTTGTACTGAGAACATGGTAAAAGTATCGATTTAAGGTAGACTGTAATAAGTTAAAAATTTGTTTGTAATTTTTAAGATAATCACTAAAATGTTGATGTTAATAGGTATAACTACAAAGCTAAAAGAGAAGATAAAGTAGAATAACAAAAATATTTAAATAATAAAACACAGTGAAAGGTACAGGGCTAAACTCATACATTTGTCGGCAGCCTAAAGAACACAAAGAGAGATCTTAGCATAGTGGAAATATAAAGTTTATATAATATTCTTTTCCAAAACAGTCTCCTGAAATGTCCACCATTTGCTCTTAGTTTTATCATATAGAAATTTAAAATACGCATGCACACACACACACACACACACACACACACACACACACTTTACATAGTTGAAGATGACTACTGGTCCCTCTTCTTTTCTCTGATTTCTCTGGCCCTCGACTTCTTATCTTGTGATGTGATTTCTCCACCCTCTATCACCCCATGATTTCTGTCCTGGACCCACTCCATTTTGTCAACATCTTTAAAGAGTACTTTCCAGAAGGAGGCACAACACTGCAGGGGTAGTCCGACTATTCCAGAATGGTATGGAATTCTGATAAATTCATGTTTGTTAGGTATTTCAGGAAGATTCTCCTTATTACTGTATACTCATTAGAGATAATGGAAACATCTACATCATTCCATGCTTGAATCTATTCATTCTCTACTCTCATCCTGTAAGTTGGCCTTACGAAGCCAAATTCAGGAACTTAAGATAACTCTTTATTATTTTTCTTCTCATTGGATCCGTGTCATAATTCTAGCCTGAATTCATCTTAGACACCAAATCTGTAATCCTGATACATTTGCTAACCCCACCTACCATATTCTTCAAATTTGATAAGTGTTAATTTCATAAACTTATGGAATAGGATAGGCTCAAAAGTTCACATAATGTAGATTCTCTGACAATAAGAGTTATACATTAGAAAGGGTCAGCTAAAGAAAGTCCTTAAAGTCCATTATAGATAGAAGAAGTCTTTGCATGTCACAGTTTGCTTAAAGGTGCTGCACTGGAATGGAGTAGTGAGCAAAACAAGAAACTTGGGGAGGGGCGCCTGGGTGGCTCAGTTGTTAAGCATCTGCCTTTGGCTCAGGGTGTGATCCCGGCGTTCTGGGATCGAGCCCCGCATCGGGCTCCTCCACTGGGAGCCTGCTTCTTCCTCTCCCACTCCCCCTGCTTGTGTTCCCTCTCTTGCTGGCTGTCTCTCTCTGTCAAATAAATAAATGAAATCTTTAAAAAAAAAAAAGAAACTTAGGGAGGAGAGAGGAAGATAATGTTTTGATGTGTGGAAATGTCATTGAGACCACTGTTGACCTCACCTAATAATCTACCTTCTCTATTCTAGCTTCTGAATACAACAAGTCATTTCAAAGGCAGTTTTACAATCTGTTTCCTCTTCCCTCTCACTCTTTTTACTCCTGGAAAATTCCTGCTCATCTTTCAAGTACTGATGCAAACACCACTTTCTCTCTATTCTATCTTTGACTCTTTACCTTTATCCTCTACTCCTATCACAACAATAAATAAGAGCTTGCTCATATGTGTTCCTCTAACTTAGTATTCATTCTGATATATTGCAGTCAATAGTTTATGTGTCTGACTCACTAGCTTGTGTTCTTGAGAATAGAACTCAGGTCTGACTTGTTTTGTTTTCCCAGTGGCTTGCACAGGGCTTGGTCCATAAGAGGTGCTCAAGAAATATTTTTTAAATTTTCAAAAAGCACCTTATATGCACCCCTCAAATTACTAGGAATGTAAACTTCAGTTGTTTGGATTGTTGAAATATCAAACACACACACACACACACACACACACAAAACCCCAAATGTTATACCAATTCTTGTGCTGCTGTGCTCTGAACAGGATTTTCAAAGTCCTTTCTATCTTTTTTTTTTATTGTTTAATTGAAGGACCAGCCTCAAAGTGTTTGGTCATGGTGTTAAGGACCCAGTATTCTGCTCAAATAGAGAAAAGGACTGAATTCCTTTAGCCATGGAATGAAGGGTCCCAAAAGAATGGTGACATGCAGGACTAGAAGGAAGACTTACTTACTATATATAATAGTAGAAAAAGGTAGCTGACCTCAATGAGATGTATTCAATTTTAATTATAAAACCCTCACCATGCATATGTGAGTATGTATTTGGGGGAGGGGAGTGGGGTATGGGAAAATGGTAGGAAAAGGAAAGAGGAGGCCATAAAGAGAAACCACAGATAGTAACTAAAGCATGGTGCATATACAGTAGGCTATAAATATTTGCTGATTGATTGAATGAAAGGAAGAATGAGAGAGTAGTGTTAGGCTGCGGGTTCAATAGAGAAATCTACTTTGGGCGATGGAGAATAAAAGAATCCTAGATTATTGCATTAGGAGAGAGGTTAGAAAAAGAGGAGGAAGGAATTGAAATAAAATGTAAAAAGTGGCCCCAAAAATGAGGGAAAAAGAGGATAAAAGAGTATATTCAGTGGTTAGAGGAAAAACTTTAGGTTTTAAACATATATTTCCCAGCGTGGAGTCATTGGCATGATATGATGTATTTGAAAATCCATCTAACTTGACCTGGTAAAAAACTTGAGTGTAATAAATAGCTACGTATGAGGCATCGAGTTACAAAGCGGAGTTTGATTCATTCAATGACAATTTTATAAGTTAGGTATCTATTACTGTACCAATAAGGTCATGTGTCTCCAATCCACACAGTTGACTGCTATTTATGCAGGATCAGCAATATTAGTTATGATGCATTTGGGCACAGAATTTTAAAAATTAAGTGATTCTTTCCTGAGGGAAGAATTCCTGTTAAGGATATACATAGAGCGTAAACACTGTAGCCACAGAATTACTCAGACAGTACCATCTTGGTTTGATTAGATCAATCGGTCAGTTAACTAGAAAATGGCTCTGGGAGGGCTAGGTGCTCAGTGAAGGAAACATGAAATATCCCTAAAAGTGTGCTCCTCCACTCTCTGTCCAAAGTCATAAAATTCTGAAAGCCTTTCTACCAATTATTTCAATGTATACTATTTTAAAGAGAAAATGCTATGCAGTGTTCCGAATGAAACTTTTTTTCTTTTTTGAGAGAGAGAGAGTGCATGCATGAGCTGGGGGGAGGGGCAGAGGGAGAGAGAGAGAATCTTAAGCAGCCTCCACACCTAGCCCACGTGGAGCCAGATGCTGGCTTCAATCTCAGGCCGCTGAGATCACGACTTGAGCCAATATCAAGAGTTGGACGCTTAACCAACTGAGCCACCCAGATGTCCCCCGAATGAAACTTTAAGAGCCTGGTATATGAACTTCAACTGACAATAAATGTACATATAATAAGATATTAATGAAATGCATCCTGATTATAACAACAAATTAAACTTGGGTTAAAAATTCAAATAAAAAAAAAGCTAGGGCCAGGGGATTCACTTAAGAAAATAAATAAGTTTTATGAGAAACTGATTTTGTATATAAAGCCCAGATTAGATCAGAAAATGCTTTGTAATATTTAAAATCAAGACAACAAAGGTATACCAAGACATGATTCCCAGGTAGTCGGGGCTCTTACTTATTCTCCTTGAACTGAAGACATACTCCTATGGTTGCCCACCACACGCTTCTTTTCTTTTTTCGAGTTTTTTTGAATAATCAACACTTACTTGGTGATTTGCCTGCTTCCTGTTTTTATGCCTTGCACACTCGTCTGTAGGGTCCCTGAAAACCTTCATGCAGGCTATCCCACTCCCAAATCCATTTCCCATCTTCTAGAACTCAATTTGCATCTAGACTAAATTTAAAAGGCTCAGTATGTGAACTCTGCCTTCTTTGTGTGTCTGGCTTTAATACCTGGCCTCCTGCCTAATTGACATCTCTTTTCACTCAAGTTCCAGAGCTGAGGCCCCCATCTTGGTTCTTGCACTGAAATCTTATTTGATTCCCCTCGTCCTTGGGAACTCCAGCCCTTCCTTGCTTTCCCTGGTTCCCTTGAATCCTGGTCCCTCAATCTCATCTTATTGACGGATTTTGAATACCCTGTGTTTCTTGCCTGCCTCATTCTCCCATTTACTGACTGAATCCCACAACGCTTCCTTTGCTCACTTGGCCAGGCTTCTTCCTATGGCCTCCTGCTGGCTATTTACAGGCACTATAAACTCCAGTAAGTGTAGTTATATGAGGAAGAGGCAATTTTGGGATGCAATTATTTTAGATGCTATTCTCAACTAAAGTTATGCATTAGAATCACCTGGGGAGCTTTTGAAAATACAAATAACTGGCCAGAATCCATATTTAAGTTTAAATTATTTATGGGTGATTGTGATACAACCCATAGATAGAATAACACAAGGCTAGAAACTTCGTTAAGGTGCTGATTCTTTGACCTTTGTTTCTTTGTCTTTTTTCCTTTCTTTCCCTTCTTCCTTCCTTCTCTCTGTCTTTAAACTACTGCATGTATAGTGCCTGGCACATGGTAGGCACTCAGAAATTAATGACTTACTGATTGATCATCAGGAAGATGGCGGCTGAGTGGAAAGACCAAGAATTCTGAATGTACTAAGTGTGGCATATCTTGATGGAAATGTGACTCCTTTTTCTGCAGCAGTAGTTCTCAAATGACTTGGTTGTAGGACCCATTTGCACTGATAAAAATGGAACTCCAAAGAGCCTTTGTTTATGTGTGTTATATCTATTGACATTTACCACATGATAAATTTAAAAAGAAAAATTTAAAACATAAGAATACACTTAAATACGTTCCATTAGTCATCAGAGTGATGGCATCATCACTCATCATGTAGCCTCCAGAAAATGCCATTGTACACGCAAGAGAGACTAAGAGAGAAAAAGGCTAACAACATCTTAGTTTTGTTATAAAAATGGCTTTGACCTCATGGATCCCCTGAAAGTGTTTCAGGGACCCCCTAAGTTCCTACAGATTACCCTTTGAGAACTGCTACTGATGGGAGAAGTGATTCTTGGAAGAAGGGTGGGAAGTGAAGGGAGTAGGTCTGAGTCCCTAAAGCAGGGAGAGACAGAGCACAAGCACAGAAATCAGATCTGGGAACAAGCCCAAAGACTGCCTATGGGTGAGATAAGATTCTATCAGTATGTGAGCAGAGGTTTAAAGTAATTCTGTTTGATCGCAAATATGTCTAAGTAACACCTGAGCATTTCTTTGTCTTACATATCTTTTGCATTTAAGTAGCCATTCATTTTTTAAAAAACAAGACAACAGCCCCCAAATAGGGTCATTTATGCTAAACCCCATGTCCCCAAACAGACTTAATTTAATTACAGTTCCAGTCTTCTAGAAATGAAATCTTAAGCCAGTCAATCAGGAACCACCTGACCAGCACTCGTTAGGTAATCTGCCTGATAGACCCCCCTGCCACCCTTAAAGGAAAGTGACCTTGTAATAAAAAATATGCTTTTCTGTCTAGTATAACTTCCTTGTTCCCATTCCCCTCTGCCTATAAAGGTCATGTTGTACAGCTCCTTGGAGCTCCTTTTGAACTGCTGGATTGGATGGGGCCCAATTCATAAATCATTGAATAAAGCCAATAAGATCTTTAAGTTTTATCCAGTTGAATTTTTATTTTTTAGCAATGTTGATTTAATATGTGATGTTTTAAATTTAAAAAAATATGTAGAAAGCATACAGAGTTGGTATTTAATATGTGATGTTTTAAATTTAAAAAAATATGTAGAAAGCATACAGAGTTGGTATGCTCAAAACTCTTCTTTCCTCTGTGATTCATGCCTAAAAATAGCTTAGTTTGACATAGATGGAATCCCTGGATCTCTGCCTATCTCTCCCCAACCCAGACCAGTGGTTCTCAAATGTGAGTGGGCATGAGAATTACCTGGAACACTTGTTTAAATGCAGATGTTACCATTGGGAAGGTCCACGTTTGACATACTTCGATCGTTGCTCCAGATGTTTCTGAGCAGGCAGAAGACCTTTTGAGAAATGGCGCCCTGTACAAACACAGCCCTTAGCTGGTGGCATTACCCTAGGTGCCTGGGGGGAGGTGTAATTTGTCTCATGGATTTTTGTCTTGCCCACCGCTACCTAATTTAGTAAGAGAACTATCGCAACCCCTCAATCACAGAGTTTGAGTTTAGGTTTGAAAATACTTGGTCTCTTCAAGCACAAAATGAAGATCTTTCTTTGAGACCCCCTCTTTGTTAGGTACCCCCAGTCACTGTTGAGCCAACCTGGAAAAGCTGAAGCATTGGGACATTTGGTGTTCCTTGTTAAGGTGGGAACAGCCAGTGTCTGGCAACATATGCTGTTTATTCTCCAAGAGGAAGGAGGGAGGAGGGAGCTGTTCATTGGTAGCAAGTAACTGATTGCTAAGGAAGGCTGACATTTGTGTTAGAAGGGTTGAGACCACTTTAGGCTTTGTGATTTGAGTCAAGTTTACTCTGTTGTGAAAGAGGGTCGTAAGCCCAACTTGTTCCCTTTCATCCACAACTCCAGAACAAATGCTCCTAATTTTAAAAGCCTACCAAACAAACAGGGGAGGTGACTGTGCCATTCTGGTGGGTGAGGAGTTTCCCGGCAGCTTGTTCTTTGCTGATGAGGAGGGAGGTTTTCTTTCCAGTCACTGTGGGATGCAACAGACTTCCTCTGTTGACACCCACAGGCTAGTAACATTTTCATGGAAAAAAACATGATTTTACATCTTATTCTCTCCACAGAAAGTTAGCAGACAGGAGAATTCTTTTAATGGCCACGTTTTTGAAGTTGGAGTTCAGCAGATCAAGGTGGCTGAGATTTCACATGTGAGGCTGGTCATTGTTGTAAAGGACAGTGAGACCTTTTGTGAAGGCAATGAGAGTTAATGCAAAAGCAGCCTCCGGGGCTGGGAGGCAGTGGGGAAGGCAGGTGGAAGAAGCAGGGAGGTGTTGGGGAGAGGAGGTGAAAGGAGGAGAGCACAGGGGAGGGAGGTCCAAGGACTACTTGTTCTCACTCTGGTGTTCATAGCGCTCTGAGACTATTGTCCAGCAGATTGTGAATTTCAAAAGCACAGGACATTTTTATCCACAATCTCTTTGACTAAGAGCAAATTACCTATTGAAAGGCAGGGAAAAAACCAATGTTTGTTCTTTCTTTAATGAAACATTACAGGTCATATCCCACAGAGAGCTCGTGGAGCACAGCTCGGGCCTTCTGTTTATTGCTTTGTCAAAGCTTAGCAGGTATGCTTTTCCCAAAGGCCCCTACACGATCTGTGAACAGGCCACATGACGGTGATCAGAGTCTCTATTTCTTCCTCAATTATAAATGAGAATAGCAAAAGTTTTCTTTGGCGAACAATTCTTTCTAGAAATGCCAAGAGCCAGTTTGTAGAGTAGCCTTAGAAGGAGTCTCCCAGGATGATCTTCTGGGATTGTAGAAATGGCAGGGAGAGCATGCGTAAAATGACCATGGGGTCTTCCTTCACTTCCATCCCAATAGCCATATAAGTCACGCCTGGCCTTGGAGCAAATCCACAGACCCTGGGGTCTTGACTTTGGTCAATACCTTATTTTGAAGACCCTGCAATTAGGCACTTGGAGGAACTATGGGGTCTTGTATTCAGCTCAGCTAACTAGCTGCTAACCAGCTAGATGACCTTAGGTGAGTCACTTTATCCTCTCTAGGCCTTAGTTATCCGTGTTGTGAGTTGGGGCTATTGCCTGCCCAATCTTGTCTCATACAGTGCTTGAGAGAATCCCATGACAGAATGAGTGTGTGGTACCACTGTGAAGTCTGTACTTTCTTTTCACGCCCTTGTTAGCCAGAGGCATAGGTGCTAGGAGACACGGATGAGGTAGAAAGGGACTCCATTCACATGCCTTTGCAGACTTCTGCAACCACTTGGGGCTGTTGTACTGCTCTGATCACTGTTAAAGCCGAGAGTGCTTAGGAGGTCCTGAAGGAAAGAGTGCTGTTGTCAACCATCCTCTATGTAAAAACCAGGGGCTTTGACACTGTGTCCTCTTCAGATTGGTGTGACTGGTTGTAGACAGGCCAAGGCTGTGTTGAGGACAGAGGGGTACAGTACATGCACATGTGAATACAGAGAAACAGAGAGACAGAGAGGAACAGAGAGAGGGAGAGGGAAAAGGAGGAGGAGAGAGAAGAGAGAGAAAGAGAGAGAGATTGAGACACGGAGACTGACTCCAGAGGGGTAGGATATAGGATATACGATCAGGGAAAAAAGCCATTGACTCTCCATCTTCTCGTTCTTTCCTCTCTATATGTGACCCAGGATTTAGAACACTGAATTTTTGTTCCCTCTTAGTACTTTAGAGCAACAGGGTCCAAGGCTACTGCTGTCCCCTCCATTACACGCACAGATTGGATAAACGTGTCCTGATGTAATGGACAAGGCAGTACTTTTTTCAGTGATCTGTCCATGTTTTTCCCTTGATGGTGAGGTTTCTAGGAAGCCTTTCTAGGATTAGGGCACAATGCATTGTCTGGAGGATAGGAATTGCTATCCTGAAAACCCAGGTATTCTTTAAATCAAGAAAACAGTAAAAAAAAATTTTTTTTTTACTTTTCTTTTACCATTACTTTTTTTTTTTTTTTAACCATTCCTGTTTCTAAGATATCCTTGTTAGGATGTTCTTAAGGGCAACCCTTAGGAATATAAGAGTTGGTAAAACCATGTACCTCTATATACAACTAGATGACTTTCTTTTCCTTTTTTCTTTTCTTTTTTTTTAATTTTGTGATGCTGAGTAGGATAACTTTACTTTTTTAAAATTCAAGTATAGTTGACATGCAATGTTAGATTAGTCTCAGGTGTATGACATAGTGATTTGACAATTATATACATTACTCAGTGCTCACCACAGTAAGTGTGGTCACCATCTGTCACCATACAACGTTATTACAGTATTATTCCCTATGTTGTACTTTTCATCCCTGTGATTTATTTATTTTATAACTTGAAGTTCGAACCTCTTAATCTCCTTCCCTATTTTGCCTATCCCCCACCATCCTTCCCTCGGGCAACCACCACTTTATTCTCTGTATTATGAGTCTATTTCTGTTTGCTTGTTCATTTGTTTCATTTTTTAGATTTCATGGGTGATTTTCAAGTTACCATTTCATGATCATGCATTGCGTTCTTCTCTGCTTACCTCTGTTTCTCTTTGAGTTCAAGTCACTGTGTGGCCCAACGGAGAAAGCTCTGGACTGCAAATCAGGAGAACCCATTTTGCCTTAGTTAGGTCGATTAATTTCTTGAAACCTGAGTTTCCTGTTTTCCAATTGGAGTTCTTAGGCTGGATATTTTCTAACACTCTTTCCAGCTCTACTATTCCATGATTTCATGACTCTGAGGAGAAAAGGTTGGTCTAAAGAAGCCAGAACGGGGAAGGACTTGGGCTAGGGGACAGTGTGCCACTAAAAGTCTGTGCCACTTAGAAATCCTGCTCGCAGGACATGAGCATAACCCAGTGGCATCCAATCCACACTTATTGGTCTTTAACACCACTGGGTTATGTTAACTTAGGTACTGGGTGGTACAGTAGTTCTTTTCCCTTAAACTTCCATTATTGCTGTCCTTTTAAAGAAAATATGATCTGTACTATGTGGATAAATTAAGAAAATAGTATTTTAAGTGAGGAATGAAGATGGACAAGAGAATTTCTTGAGTGAAGGTCTCAGGAAAACAGGCAGGAATCAACACGGTACAAGCTGGATCTCACAAGTCAATACAACAGTCCCCAAACTCTCAGCGTCTCACAGAAAGGAGTGCTTGCACCTGGCATGATGAGACACGTTAGGGTTTCTGCTTCCGGAAAGGTACTCACGTGCCCCTCCCATTTCACCTCTCTATAGGTCAAGTATGAGGGAGAACATTCAAAGGTTGGGAGGTTATAGAGAGTATGAGCTTGGGCATCAGCTTTTCAGGGGGGCTGTGTGTCCTCACTGATAACCACTGGGAGACTTGTTGGTAAACTGAGGCCCTGAGCAGCTCCATCAGAGGGAGGGAAGGGGAGTCACCATGCCCATTCTCCTCATTGCCAGGCAACTTGAAGAGAGCTGTGTGTGTGTGTGTTGGGGGTGGTCGGGTGGTTAGTCTCCTTTCTACACATCTCCTGCAGGAAGCTTCCCTTGACGACAGTCGTTCATGTTGCTTTCTCTTTTCCAAAATATCTTTCATACCAATTGCCTATAATGTGTAATTCATAATTTATTGTATTGGTGTGGAACGTTAATATATTTGACTTAATATATTAAGGGGGTCAAAAGGTACAAACTTCTAGTTATAAAACAGATAAGTCATGGAGATGTAATGTACATCATGGTGATTATAGTTCATAATACTGTATTGCATAGTTGAAAGTTGCCGAGAGAGTAAGCATTTCAGAATCAGAAAGGTTCTCATCACAAGAAAAAAGTGTATAACTATATACAGTGATAGATGCTAACTAGACTTACTGTAGTGATCATTTTGCAATATATGCAAATATCAAATCATTATGTTGTACACCTGAAATTAACATAAGATTATTTGTCAATTATACCTCAATAAAAATATTTGACTTAATACCGTCTTCTTTCACATGCAGTCCTATTCAACTGAATCTTATCTTTCAAAATATGCAGTCCTATTCAACTGAATCTTATCTTTCAAAATATCCTACTGGTAGAGATTGTGTGTGTGTGGTGGGGGGCGAAGGATGGTGTTTTCTTTGTCTTCATAGTTGCTACAGAAGAGACTGCTTTAAAGCGCTTCAGTCAGTTCTTATCAGTTCATGGAATACTAAGTGTTGTCTAACAACTATTTCATGTAGTTGTGAATGTCTGGTAGAATGGATGGAGGGACTGCCAAGGAAATATTCTAGATTTTGGTAATTTGGGACCTACCTTTCATAGGAAATAAAATAAGTATCTCCTTACTTTTGCTGTCTTCTGGTGATGATTGTCAAAATTGTGTCTCCTGTCTCTTTTTCCAAAGATGAGCCAAACAAAACTAGCTTCGCTCTTGATTAAGCCTGGAATATGAAGTTCCATGTTGGAGTTGTGAATTGAATTTAATAACAGCTGACCCCAACACCTATCCAGGGACCTGTCTTTACCCACTCAAGACCCTGCCCTACATCCTCATCCATATTTGACCTCACAAGATCCCTGGCAATTGCGACCCTCTTTTGTTTATCTAGGAATGGATTGGTCCTTGGATCACTATTGACCTCTTTGTTCATGTGTTTCTTATATTTCCCACAGTGAGCTCCATGGAGCACTAATTTCTCAAAGTTTAAAAAAAAATTCTGGTCAAGTAAGTTTGGTTAATACTATGTCTTTTACCTATTCTAAGAGAGTCATCAAGCATATTTTGTCTTAAGAGCACTAAGAAATTTTAGCATAAATTGACTTAGTTTTGTTTAATTAAGAGCTTCCCAATTTTTTTTTGCATATGGAAACATCTTTAGAAGGACACTTTAAAAAATCAGAGTTCTAACCAAAGGTTACATTTTACCTAAACATCTCTGTTCTGAAGAAGAGCTTAGAAGAAAAATCAAGGAATAATTTTGGAAAATTTTTATTTGGCATAATTTTAGTGGAATTCGAAGGGCAGAGGAGGCAAGAGTGAGAAAAGAACTGCCAACCAAATTTGCAGACGGTCCGAAAAAAGAAGTGCTTTCAAATGCCAAGGCATAGTCATTCTTCTAAAGAAGAAAATGATGGCTTTGTCAAGTTGTTTAAATCAACAGTTCATCAATCAGATAAGAATTTGCAAAGTGAGCACACGTTCAACATGGTTCTAGATACCCTGTGTGCTACATTTTTCCATTTGCACCTCCACTCTTCTGTGCCCTGCTTGCTGTCTCAGGAAACTGACCTGTAGAGACCATATGGTCTTTCTTGTGCCCTATTTCCAGCTGGGTTTGTCCAACGGGCAGCATCAGCTAGAGATTGGAATGATAACTTCAGTTAGCTACTCCCCCAGCTTTTCTCCTGCAGGCTTGTCGAGGCTGACTGTATCCCCTTACTGAAGGTCACAGCCCTCCCCACATAGCTCTCTCTGAGTCCAGGTTCTGGTAAGCACATCTTCTGCTCACCCTCTCAGGACAGTGGGTGGTAACAACACTTCACTGTAACCTGCCCCTCAGAAGACCATGTGTGAGATCCCTAAATCTTGACTTCATCTTGGTAAAAAGTCCCTTTATGAAAATCTCCTTAAATTACCCAATTTGAGTATTTCACCCATTTCTGCCAGTTCTTTGACCAATATGCTTTGGAAAATTAAAATAACATTAATAGGGGCACCTGGGTGGCTCAGTCGTTAAGCGTCTGCCTTCAGCTCAGGGCGTGATCCCAGAGTCCTGGGATCAAGCCCCACTTCGGGCTCCATGCTCCGCTGGGAGCCTGCTTCTTCCTCTCCCACTCCCCCTGCTTGTGTTCCCTCTCTCGCTGGCTGTCTCTCTCTCTGTTAAATAAATGAATAAAATCTTTAAATAAATAAATAAATAACATTAATAATGGTAACTAGCCCTACCTTCAGGGAACTTACAACCTCATGTTGGGTTACCATTGGAGAAATATATATTAGCACACACAACATCCACTGTATCACAAGAGAGATGCCCCAGAGCAGTGAGTTTTGTTCCTCCTTTTCTTTTTCCTTTTTAAACAGCTTTATTGGGGCATTATTGATGTGCAAATAGATGTGCAAATATCATGCTACCACTGATCTGTATTTAGTTAATACAGATTAGTTTTCGTTTTCTAGAATTTTCTATAAATAGAATCATAAATGCGTATGTATGCATTCTTTATCTGGCTTTTATCATCTAGCATGGTTATTTTGGAATTCATTCATGTTGTGGTGTGTATCAATAGTTCATTCTTCTTTATTTCTGAGTAATATGCCATGGTATGGACAGATCCCAGGTTATCCATTTCCCTGTTGATAGACATTAGAGCTGTTTCCAGTTCCTGACCATTACAATTAAAGCTGCTGTAAACATTAATGTACAAGTCTTTGTGGGGATATATGATTTCATTCTGCCTGGGTAAATACCTAAAAGGTTAACAGCTGCCTCACGTGGTAGGCGTATGTTGAACTTTTTAAAAGACTGCCACACTCTTCCAAAGTGGTTTTCAATTTCCACTACAGTCTATGGCAATCCCAGTTGTTCCACATCCTCACCGAACGCATGCTGTGGCGAGTCTTTTTACTGTTATTCCCTTGAATAGATGTACACTGGTATCTCATTGTGGTTCTAATTTGTATTTCCCTGATGGTTAATAACGTTGAGCATCTTTTTATTTGCCATCTGTATGTCTTCCTGAAGTGTGTGCTCAGATCTTTTGCCAAATTTTTTAATTGGGCAATGATTGAGCATTGAGAGCTCTTTTTTAAATTTCTTTTTAAATTATTTTATTTTATTTTTTAAATTTGAATTCCAGTGTAGTTAACATACGGTGTTATACTAATTTCAGGGGTACAATATAGTCATTCAACAGTTCCATATATTACCCAGTGCTCATCAAGATAAGTGCACTCAATCCCCATCACTTATTTCACCCATTCCCCCACCCACGTCCCCTCTGGTAGCCATCTGTTTGTTTGCTCTAGATAAGAGTCTGTTTTTTGGTTTGGCTCTTTTTTTTTTCCTTTATTTGTTTTGTTTCTAAAATTCCACATATTAGTGAAATCATATGGTATATTTTTTTCTGGCTTATTTCACTGAGCATAATGCTCTCTAGATCCATCCATGTTGTTGCAAATGGCAAGATTTCATTCTTCTTTGTGGCAAAATAATATTCCATTGTCTATATGTACCACATCTTCTTTATCCATTCATCTATTGATGGACACGGGCTGCTTCCATAATTTGGCTGTTGTAAATAATGCTGCAATAAACACAGGGGCGCATATATCTTTTTTAATTAGTGTTTTCATATTCTTTGGGTAAATACCCAGTAGTGTGATCACTGGCTCATATTGTTCTATTTTTAATTTTTTGAGGAACTTCCATACTGTCTTCCACAGTGACCACTTCAACAAATGGTGTTGGGAAAACTGGACATCTAGAATGCAAACGAATGAGACTGGACCACTTTCTTAGACCACACACAAAAATAAACTCAAAATGCATTAAGGACCTAAGTGTGAGACCTGAAACCATAAAAATCCTAGAAGAGAGCACCGGCAGTAATTTTTCTGACATCAGCCGTAACAACATGTTTCTGGATAGGTCTCCTGAGGCAAGGGAAACAAGAGTAAAAATAAACTATTGGGACTGTATCAAAATAAAAAGCTTCTGCACAGTGAAGGAAACAATCACCGAAACTAAAAGGCAACCTACGGAATGGGAGAAGACATTTGCAAATGACATATCTGATAAAAGGTTAGTATCCAAAATCTATAAAGAACATTTAAAGTTCTTTACACATTCTGGATACAAATGCTTGTGTGTGTGTGTGTGTGTGTGTGTGTGTGTGTGTGTGTGCATATATAGCATACATATGACATCACATATACGATTTTTTCTCAGTATAAAGCTCGTCTTTTCATGCTTTTTAACACTATCTTCATAAGAGCAGAAATTTTAACCTCGATGATGTTCCAGATATCACTTTTTTTTTCTTTTATGGATCATTAATTTAGTGTCACATCTACAACATCTTTGCCCAACTCAAGGTCATGGAGGCTGTCTCCTTAATTTGTTTTCTGAAAATCTTATAGTTTTAAGTTTTACATTTAGGTCTATGATTTATTTTGAATTAATTTTTGAATGTGATATGAGATACGGTTTGAAGGGTTTTTTGCATATGAATATCCAATATCGATATCCAATTATTCCAGTGTTTTTTGTTGAAAAGATGATCTTTTCTTTTTTTTTTTTTAAAGATTTTATTTATTCATTTGACAGAGAGTGAGACAGTCAGTGAGAGAGGGAACACAAGCAGGGGGAGTGGGAGAGGAAGAAGCAGGCTCATAGAGGATGAGTCTGATGTGGGGCTCGATCCCGTAACGCCGGGATCACGCCCTGAGCCGAAGGCAGACACTTAACGACTGAGCCACCCAGGCGCCCCGAAAAGATGATCTTTTCTCCACTGTATTGCTTTAGCATTTTTAAAAAAATTGACCATGTATGTGTGGATCTATTTTAGTCTCTCTATTCTGTTCCTATTTGTATGTCTTTACACAAATGCCATACTGTACTGATTACTCTAGCTTTATAATAAGTCTTAAAGTAAAATAGTGTAACTCTTCCATGCTTTTTGTTCTCCTTTAAACGTGTTTTGGCTATTTGAAGTTCTTTGCAAACACATATGAATTTTAGAATCAAATGGTCAATTTTTACAAAAAGCCTGCAGAAACTTGCGATGGGATTGTATTAAATCTATCGTCCAATTAGGGGAGAATTGATATCTTCACAATATTTAGTCTTCCAATCCATAAACACAGTAGATTATTCTATTTATTTAGGTTTTCTTCAATTTCTCTTAGCAATATTTTGTAGTTTTTTATATGTAGACCTTTCACATCTTTTGCTAGATTTTTCCCGAAGTATTTAATATTTTTCAGGCTGCTGTAAGTGGCGTTGTTTTTTATTTCAATTTTTGATTGTTTCTAGCACTGTATAGCAAAAATACTTTGATTTTTGTATGTTGACCTTTTATTCTACAACTTGCCAAATTCACCTATTAGTTCTTTTTTTTTTGGTATTTTCTTAGGTCATTTTATTTTGTAATATTCATATCTCTCATTTTAATCTATTTGAATGACTTAAATCTCTTTTTTTATCCCAAAATGGTTCATTTAATGGCCATTTTTATTTTTATTTTATTTTTTTAATTATTTTTTTATTATATTATGTTATTCACCATACAGTACATCCCCAGATTCCGATGCAAAGTTCGATGCTCACCTATTAGTTCTAATAGATGTATTTTGTAGATCCCATCAGCTTTTCTACATACATGATCATGTTTCAGATAAAGACAGTTTTACCTCTTCTTTTCCAGTCCAGATGCTTTTATTTCCTTACCTTGCCTTACTGCTGTGGCTAGAACTTCTGTTAAACAGTGGAATAGATGTGGTATAAATGGACACTCCTGTCTTGTTCCTAATCTTAAAAAAACATTCAATTTTTTTTTTTTACTCTTTAGTATGATTTCAGCTGTAGGATTTTTGTAGATGTTCTTTGTCGGGTTGAATAATTTTCCTTCTATTCCTAGTTTGCTGGGGTTTTTTTTTATTTTTCACTATTTTAAAGTTAAGAATGTGTGTTGGATTTTGTCAAATGTTTTTCTAGGACAATTCAGGTGAGCACATATTTTTTCTTTTTAGTTTGGTAATATGATGAACTGAGTTCATTGCTTTGTTAAATGTTAAGCCAATTTTGCATTACTTTGACAAGCATTTGGTCATCATATATAGTACATTTTGTTGGACTTGATTTTTTTAATTTTGTTTTGAATTTTTGCATCTGTGTGCATGAGGAATACTGTTTTGTGGTTTTCTCTTTTATTGTAATGTCTGTCTGGTTTTGGTATCATGCAACTGTGGCCTCACAGAATGAGCTGAGACATATTGCACTGTTTTCAATTTTAGGAAAGTGTTTGTGTGGAGTCAGAATTATTTCTTCATTAAATATTTGGTAGAATTCGCCAATGAAGCTATCTGGGCCCAAAGTTGCTTGCGTGAGAAGGTTTTTAATTACAAATTCAATTTCTTTAAGAGACACAAGGAAATCCACATTATCTATTTCTTCTTGAATGAGCTTTCAGGCAATTTTTCAGTTGTATCTAAGTTGTTGATTATCATGGATTAAACGTGTTTATAAATTCCTTTATTATCCTTTTAATATCTGTAGAATTTCTAGTGATGTTACTATTCCATTCTGGTAATTGTAATATTGGTAGTTGTGTCTTTTCTCTTTTTTTCCTGATCAGTATGGCTAGAGTTTAATCAATTTTATTGACCTATTCAAAAAATGAACTTTTGGTTTCATTGAGTTTTTCTATTATTATTTTCTGTTTCCGGTTTCATTGATTTCCTCTCTGATATTCATTATTTACTTTCTCCAGCTTAGTTTTGGCTTAATTTGCTCTTTTTTCCAGTTGTTTAATGTGGAAGATAAGGACATTGATTTCAGACCTTTCTTCTTTCCTAATGTTGGCGTTTAGTGTTATAAACTTTCCCCCTAATTACTGCTGAATTGACATCTCACAAATTTTGATACGTTGTGCTTTTACTTTTACTCAGTACAAAATACTTTCTACTTTCTCTTTTAATTTCTTCTTTGACCCATGGGTTATCCAGATGTGTGTTATTCAGTTTCCAAAATTTTAGGGATTTTCCAGAGATCTTTTCATTATTGATTCTAAAGGAAATTCCACTGTGGTCAGAGGACATACTTTTTATGACTTAGATCCTCTAAAATTTATTGAAGCTTGTTTTATGGTCCAGAATATGGTCTATCTTGGTAAATATTCTGTGTGCACTTGAAAAGAATGTGTATTTTGCTACTGTTGGGTGGAGAGCTCTATAAAAGTCAATTAGGTCAAGATGGCTGAAAATGTTGTTTAAATCTATACCCTTGATGATTTCCTAAGTACTTATTCCATCAGTTATTTGGAGAGGGAAGATTTAAATCTCTATCCTTGTGGATTTACCTTTTCCTTTTTGTAATTCCATTAGCCTTACTTCAGGTATTTTGAAGCTTGCTATTAAGTGCTTAAATTTTTAAGATGGTTAAGTCCTCTTGATGAATTGATTTCTTAATCATGATGAAATGGCCTTCTTCATCCCTGGTAATTTGCTCTGTTTGGAAATCTACTTTATCTAGTATTAATGTAGCCACTCCCGCTTTCTTTTGTTTAGTGTTAGCATAGTACATCTTTTTCTGTCTTTTACCTTTAACTTATTTGTATCTTTATAGGAAGAATATAGTTGGATATTGCTCTTTTATTCCATCAGACAACCTCTGCCTTTCTATTGAGGAATTCATATTTTTTACATGTCATCTAATTATTAATATGGTTAGATTTATGGGACATCTGGGTGGCTCAGTCGGTTAAGTGTCCACATTCAGCTCAGGTCATGATCCCAGGGTCCTGAGATCAAGTCCTGCATCAGTCTCCCTGCTCAGCAGAGAGCTTGCTTCTCCCTCTGCCTGCCACTCCCCCCTGCTTGTGCTCTGTCTCTCTCTGACAAATAAATAAATAAAATCTTTAATATGGTTAGATTTGATTCTACCATCTTGTTACTTGTTTTCTAATGTCACATCTGAGCTTTGTTTTTTTCTTCCTTTTTCTTTATGTTCTTTTGGATTAATTGACTTTTTAATGATTCTGTTTTATTTCCCTTTTCAGATTATTACCTATTTTAATAGTTACTTTAGAATTTATTTAACTTATTATAGTCTGCTTTCAAATGATATTATCCACTTCAAACATATTATAAAAACCTTACAATAATGTAATTTTCATTCTCCCCTCTTGGCCTTTGTGATATTGTCTTCATCCATTTCACTTATACATATATTATAAGCTCTACACTCCTTTATTATTTTTGTTTAAATGCTCAATTATCTTTTAAAGAAATTTTAATAATATCATGCATTTCCATGTTATCATTTTCTGTGTTCTTTATTCCACTGTGCAGATCCATACATCCACCTGGTGTGTGTGTGTGTGTGTGTGTGTGTGTGTGTGTGTATGTATTTACTTATTTTGCCCTAAGGACTTCCTTTAACATTTCTTCTAGAGTAGGTCTCCTGGTAATGAATTCTTTCAGCATTTGTATCTCTAAAAAGGTCTTTATTTCAAAAAGTTTTTGAAGCATGAGAGACTGTGGACTCTGAGAAACAAACCGAGGGCCTCAGAGGGGAGGTGGGTGGGGGAATGGGATAGACTGGTGATGGGTAGTAAGGAGGGCATGTATTGCATGGTGCACTGGGTGTTATATGCAACTAATGAATCATGGAACTTTACATCAGAAACCAGGGATGTACTCTATGGTGACTAACATAATACAATAAAAAAATTTTTTTTTAAAAGATATTTTTAATAGTTGTGGAATTAGAGGCTCACAGCTTCATTTTTTTCTTTCACTACTTGAAAATTATAGCTCCATTGTCCTTGTTTGGCTTGTTTACAAGAAATCTGCTTGTCTGTTGTCATCTTTACCTTTGTTCCTTTGTACGTAGTGTTTTTTTCTCTTGCAGCTTTTCAAATTTTCTCTTTATTGCTAGTTTTGAGAAAGTCTTTTATAACGTGCTTTGGTATTGTTTTCTTCACACTGATGGTGTTGGAATTCATTATGATTCTTAGATCTGAGCTTATAATTTTTATCAAACTTGTAAAATTGTTGGCTATTATTTCTTCAAACATTATTTTCCTGCACTCCTCTCTCCTTATAAGACTTTAATTGCACATATATTAAGTTACTTTAAGTTGTTCCACATATCATTGATTCTGGGTTCATCCCCCCCCCTTCTTTGACTGTTTCACTTTGGATTACTTTCTATTGCTATGTCAAGTTCATTTCACCAATCTTTTTTCCTGTGAGATCTAATTTGCTATTATTCTTATTCAGTATATTTTTCATCTCAGACATTATAGTTGTCATATGTAGAAGCTTGTATCTTTCATGTTTCCATTTAACTTTTGAACATATGAAATATTGTTATAACTTTTTAAATGTCCTTGTCTCCTAATTCTAACATCTGTGTCAGGTCTGGATTGGTTTTAATTGATCGATTTCTGTCTTCATCATAGGTCTTATCTTCCTGCTTTGTAATAGTTTCACAGCTTCATTGAGATATAATTAACATACTATTCAATTCAGCCATTTAAAGGGTACACATCAACAATGATTTTTAGACTGGTAATTTTTTATTACGTGCCAGATATGGTAAATTCTTACCTTTCTGGGTATTGGATGTTTTTATTCCTATAAATATGACTGATTTTTTTCTAAGATTCAGTAAAATTAAGAAAATAGTTTGATGTTTTTAGGTCTTGCTTTTAAGGCATTTGAAACAGAGCAAAGTTGTATTCAGTTTAAGGCTAATTATTCCCCACGACTGATACAAGACACTTCTGTGTACTTTACCCAATGCCTTGTAAATCATGAGGTTTTCCAGTCTGGCTGGTAGTAACAGGCAAAATTCCTAGCCCAGTGTGAACACCAGGTATTGTTCCCTGTGATCCTTCTAGATGATTGCTTGCCAGCCCCGGGCAGTTTCTTTACATGCTTCCACTGATCAATACCTAGCTGAATACTTGAAAGGGTCCTTGTAGGCAAATCTCCAGGTTTCTCTCTGTGTGCAGCACTCTTTTTTCTGGAACTTGATTCTGTTAACTATAGCTGCTTTGGTCTCCCTAAACTCTCAGCTCTGTCTTCTGAACTTCGATAGTTAGCTAGGTTCTACTTAGGCTCCCTGTCCCTGTGGCCTGAAATCTCTTAAGGTACTATGTCAGGGCCGCCACAGGACTCACCTCATTTGTTTCCCTTCTTTCAAGCCTCATGGTCTCACATGGCCTGATAGCCATTGTCTTTAAAATTATGGATTCATATATATTGTCCACACTTGCTTATTTTGGGTGAAAAATTAATCTAGCCTTTTTACTTAATTTTAGCTGGAAGCAGAAGTGTAGAGAAGTGGTTTTTTTAAAACATTTGTTCCCTGTAATTCCAAAGAATTTTGCATGTATCTTTTAAAAGAAACACATTGAGTTTGTGTCCATCCTAGAACCTCTAAACCTTGATCCAGTGTAGCATTATGTTGAAAAATAAATTTTAAAAATTTAAAAACATAACTCAATTGTTCATTAAATGAGTCAATCTACAATACTCTTTTTTGGGTTACAAGTGATCTCGTCTACTCTTAACAGAAACTGCCTTTCTCTTAACATTTTTTAATCCTACTACAGCTAGGGTCTATGGACTAGCTTCAGTGGAGTTTGCTTTTATCATTATAAGGGAAGCATATAAAGCCTTGTGGGATGAGGCAAGGGTTTATCCAGTGTCTTCTTAAAGTTACCTTCTGGATCTCTTGCCTCGATAGTGGTACTCATTACTCAGGCCCTCTCTCCAGTCTGGACCTATTCTAACCTCTGACCATTCTTTCTAGTACATTTCTACCTAGCTTTATATTTACTTGGACTCTACCAGGAATATAAATGTTTTTCATTTTTAGCTTCCAATCTTTTTTCAGCTCTCCTGCGTCCACCTCCTGACTCTTGTTTACACCCATTCACTTTTTGGCACTAAAGGAATCAGGCTGATTGCCATGTTCAGTCTTGTAGCATGTTTATGGCTCTTCAAAAGAACCATAATTAGAATTCTGTTGGATCAATAATAGGAGTGGAAAGGGATGAATAGTTATGGTAGCCTGACCAAATGATAGCATCAGGTCTCCATGTTTTATGTAAACACTGGACGTCATTTATTTGCTTTTTATCTTGTTGATGTGGGGCTTTTCTTCTTGTGAGTGTATCCCTTGACTTAAAGCTTCCCCGCTATTTTAGCCCTTTATATTCATGGAGCTCTTATAGTGCAGTGAGGTCTTAAAATGCCTTCAAAATGGTATTTCCTATCCTTGAGCTTCATTGGTAACTCCTTGATGAATTATAAATCTCTGCTAATGAATCACAAATGATGGTTTTGCTGTTTTCTCCTTTAGGTCGATGCTTGCCACGGGGAATGGCGGCCTTACCTCAACTGTGATATGTATTGTACTCTACACATACACTAAATTTAGCCTATGTCATCTAGGATCCTGAAAGGTAATTGTATTCAGCAAGATGGATCACATAACTGACACTGATGAAAGGACTAATTACAGAGGTAGGGACTTGATTAAGGAATCCAACAAAGGTTGTGAAGGCATTCAGAGACTCGTGTCATTGAAAAACCACTAGCACCCCTAGGCCAGAAGGGGCAATGACAATAAAAACCTATGTTACTGGCGCCATGGAACAAGGCAGAAGGGGAAGATTCCCAGCAGGAGCTATAGTCTCATAGGGACATGACCATGCTAGAAATGTGGCACTGATGAATGGAGAAATCAGGGGAAGAAATACCCCAACCTCTCTTTCCTGGCACTTTTTAATCCCCCATGAATGCTTCCACAGAAATAGCCTAAGCAGAAGTCAGCTGACAAGGAGGCTGGGGTAATACAGTCCACATGAACCCCTGGGACACATAGCAGGGCAGAAAGGGGCATAGAATATACATGATGGAGGTGTAAGTAAAGACAATTATCATATGGTTTCACTCATTTATGGAACATAAGAAATAGGAAGATCGGTAGGAGAAGGAAGGGAAGAATGAAGGGGGGGTAAACAGAAGGGGGAATGAACCATGAGGGACGATGGACTCTGGGAAACAAACTGTGGGCTTCAGAGGGGAGGGGGGTGGGGGAACGGGCTAGGCCGGTGATGGGTAGTAAGGACGGCACGTATTGCATGGTGCACTGAGGGTTATACGCAAGCAATGAATCATGGAACTTTACAACAAATAAATAAATAAATAAATAAATAAATAAATAAATAAATAAATAAAATGTTGATTCTTGGCTTGGGAAAAAAACAAACAAACCCAACCAAAAACCCTTGTCCCATCCTGGATCCAAGCCTCTATGTTAGGTAATTATTTAACTATTGTAGGTTACAACCATAGTAAGACTAATAATTGAGCTAGGCTGTCATTTTGCTGTTTTTCTTTATTATCCACAGCAATTTTATAAAACAAACACTAACTAAATTATTTGGAATGATGTTTTTAAAATTCTGTAAGGTTTTTTAAAGTATTTTAATGGCTTCTAGCATAAAACGTTTTCTAATGCAGTCTGTAAGATGCATGTTTCTATTTTAAAAGGGCCAATGAACTGGTGTGGTATGAGCTTACACTCACTGACCACTCCAATTTTAACTACTTTTAATTCTCAGAAACAAACAAGATCCCTGAGTGCTCTTGTTGGCAGGGCTGTGTTTTTTAAAACACTTCCTCAGAATACCACAGTTATTTGAAGGATGTGTCATACGTCTGCTGCTGGCTTAAGAAAACATGAGATGGAGGACATTCAGTTGCCTTTTTGAACTTACTTATCCAATTTTAGAAATAAGTGCTTGACAAAGGGAGCTTTGATTTCATAAGCTGAGAGCCTGTGTGCAAGTCCCAAACTTTTGAGCTTTAAGTCGCCTCTATGACTCTGGAGTGAGTAGTTGTTTGGGTGGACATGGATTCCTCAACCAAGGCTGGCACCCTCAGCCTTATGTATAACGCTTCAACCCATTTGGTTCTTAGCCTCAGTTGCAAGAACTTCTGAACAGGTTAGTTCTTGTACTACTGCAGTCCATGTGTGCTCAACATGGGTGGGCTGAACCACCACAATGTGCCAGGCACTGAGCTTGATACTGGAGGATCAAAGATAAACAAGATGTGGAAGCAACGTGAAAAGAATGGGCACATAAGCAGACTCTTCCAATATCATGTAGTGTGTATGGTTATGGATGTAGATACGGGGTATTCAGTTCACCTGAGTCATAGAAAAGCTTTCTGGTGACTAACAGATTTCTTAAGGTTTCTGATTTCACATCCAGTGGGGAGATGAAAATAGGAAGAGTGGTCCAGGCAGGGAGAAAATCACGAATAAAGGTACAGAGGCATGAATCAGCATGGTGACTGCTGGGAACTATACCAAGCATAAATAGCAAAAAAGGGAGAGGTAAGGAATTGGGCTGAGGGAAGTCAGCAGGAAAGCTGATGTCAGGTGGGGTAAACTTGCTCAAAAGTTTGGATGGTATCTTTTCGATAGCTGAATAATATTCCATTGTATATATGGACCACAACTTCTTAATCCCATCATCTGTTGAAGGGCATCTTGGCTCCTTCCACGATTTAGCTATTGTAGACAGAGCTGCTATGAACATTGGGGTGCATATGGCCCTTCTCTTCACCACGTCTGTATCTTTGGGGTAAATACTCAGTAGTGCAATGGCTGGATCATAGGGTTTCTCAACATTTGCTGCAACATGGACGGCACTGGAGGAGATAATGCTAAGTGAAATAAGTCAAGCAGAGAAAGACATATCATATGATTTCTCTCATCTATGGAACATAAGAACTAGGAAGATCGGTAGGAGAAGAAAGGGATAAAGAAAGGGGGGTAATCAGAGGGGAGAGTGAAGCATGAGGGACTATGGACTCTGAGAAACAAACTGAGGGCTTCGGAGGGGAGGGGAGCGGGGGAATGGGATAGGCTGGTGATGGGTAGTAAGGAGGGCACGTATTGCATGGTGCACTGGGTGTTATATGCAAACAATGAATCATCGAACTTTACATCAAAAACCAGGGATGTACTGTATGGTGACTAACATAATATAATAAAAAAATATTTTAAAAAAAGTTTGGATGGTATCTGAAGTTGTCCAATATAGCTTTAAGCAAATAGAGGAGAAGGGATTAGTCTGAGAGGGGACAACACTGGAGGGCAGTAGTGTGGGGAGAGTGAGTAGAAGGCCAACTATGTGATGCTTTGGTCTTTCAACCCCCCAAGAGGAGCAGGGATAAGACATCAGGAACAGGTGACCCACGTGATGCATGTAATTTTCAGATCATACATTAAGAAACCCCTGGCCAAAAAATCTGATTGGCACTGCAGAAATCCAAAGGCATAGGTAAAACAAAAGTCAATTTTATTTGGCTTTGTAATCCTGAAATGAGAAAAAATAATCCAGTTGATCTATAGCCTTTTAACTCATGGAAACTAGACCACTTTCTCCCCAAATATTTGCCAGTATCCTTCTCCTCAGAGGGTCATCTGCACAGCAAATACTCAGCTGTCGAAGGGTAGACATAACTTTCTTCGGCTTGGGGAGATTTGGGGGTGCAATCTTTACCAGCATTTTATTCATAACTATTCAGGTAGTTTATGGGATTCAGCTTGGTAATGGTTACGTTTTTACAGTTGCTTCTGCATTCTCCTTCCAGATGGTAGGGCTCATTACCAGTCCTAGGCAACAAGGGCTTTCTTGCTGGACTTAAGCTATAACCCATTAGTTTCAGATTAAAATTTTCCCAACAGAAATAATTTTGAATCCCAAGCTGAGATTTTATCCTCCTCTCCATTCCAGCAACATTCAATTTTCGTTTTGATAAAAAAGGGGGATATTCATATCAATATACCATGTGGGGCCAATTGGAAAAACCTATGAAAAAAAGCCACATCTTAACCTCTACTTTGTACCATAACCTAAAATTAATTTCAGATAAGTTGTGGACTTCAGTGTCAAAGACAGAATAATAAAGCTTCTAGAAGATAGCATAGAAGAGCTTCATTACTTTGGGAAAGATTTTGAAATAGGACAGAAAAGTACCAAGCATAAAAGAGAAGACTGATAAATTGAACCACATTGATTAATAAATTAAACTATTTTAATAATTCCTCTTCATGAAAAGATACTGATAAGAGTGAATGGGCAAGCCACAGGTATACAGAGAAAGAATATCATAAGGAAAGGACAGATATACCAATGGAAAAATGGGCAAAATATTTGAATAGGAATTTCACAGAAGTGGATAATGAAATGGCCATTAGCATATGAAATGGTATTAAACTCATTTGTATTTGGGGAAATGCTAATTAATACCATGATAAGATATCATTATATGCCCATCAGAATGATCAAATGTTTAAAAACTGACAATAACAAGTGTTGATGAGAATGTGGAGCAACTGGAACTCTCCTACTTTGATGGTGGGATTGTAAAACCACCTTGGAAGCCTAATTGGAATTATCTGCTGAAGCTCAATATACATATATCATATGGCCCAGCAATTCTGATCCAATGTATATACTTAACAGAAATGCATACATTTTAATAGCAGCTTTATTTTTAATACCCTAGAAATGGACTATTACACTAGCAGTCTACCAATTGCAAAATACATTAATTATATTAGATTCAGAGATGGAATATTATGAAGCAATGAAAATGAATGTACTACTGTTACACTCAATAACTGGGTGACTCTTCCAAAGATAATATCGAGTGAAAGAATTCAGATGCATTTTTGTATGATTTCTTTTATATGTACTTCAAAAATAGGTAAAAACAATATACAGTGATAGAGGTTATGAAGAGCAAGAGGAAGAAGTGATGATGAATGAAAGGAGGTATGAGGTGTAGGAGCTTTCGGGATGCTGGTAATATTTTATTTTCTGATCCGGGTGGTTTCCATGAATGCATTCACTTTGTGATTATGCACAAAGCTAGACACTTAGAATTTGTCCACTTTTATGTAAGGTTTGCTTTAATAAAAAGAAATTGATAAAATTTGTTTTCATTTTGGAAAGATTACTCTGGCAGTTTGGCGAAGAGTAGATTAGGGAACAGATAAGAATGGATGCAGTTTCAATTACTTGGCTAGTAAATATTTCAGGCAAAAGATTATTGAGGATTGAGCTTGGATGGTGATGATAGAAAAATGGAGGCCTGAACAGCCTAGAGAAATAGGTAAGAGAAGAAATTGGCAGGAATCGGTTATGGACTGAAAATGAGAGTAGGGACAGGATTTGTCAAGGAAGGAATCTGGATTGCATAAATGGATGAATCATTCTGGCAATCACTGGAATAGGGAATCTGGGTGGAGATTTTTTTAATGGCAACTTTATTGAGATATAATTTGAATACCCTAAAATTCACCTCTTCAGTTATTTATAGTATATTTATAGACATGTTCAACCATGGCCACTATCTAAATTTGAGAACCTTTCCATCATCTGAAAAAGAGACTCTGGATCGCTCACCATTGTGCCATTCCCCAGTCCTGGGGAATCTACTTTCTGTCTCTATGTATTTGCCTATTCTGGACATGTCATATAAATGGAATCACACAGTATGTGATGTTTTGTGACTGGCTTCTTTCACTTAGCCTAACGTTTTCAACATTCATCCATGTTATACTATGTGTCAATATCCCATTCCTTTTTGTGGCTGAGTAACATTCCATGAACAACATATACTATATTTTATTTACCCATCAGTTGATGGACATTTGAGTTATTTTCACCCTTTGGCTACTATGGATAATGCTGCTATAAATGTTAGTATACAACTTTTTGTGTGGAAATATGTTTTCACTTCCTTAGGGCATAAACCTAGGAGTGGAATTGCTGAGTCATATGGTAATTCTATGTTTAATATTTTGAAGAACTGTACAACCATTTTACAAGCAGTGACTGAGGGTTCTGGTTTCTCCACATCCTTGTCAACACTTGTATGGTCTGTCTAAAAAAATAAAAAATTGGAACCGTCATAGTGGGTATGAAGTGGTATCTCATTGTAGTTTTGATTTGCATTTTCTCAGTGACTAAAAAATATCAAGGATCCTACCGTGTGTTTATTGGCCATTTGTACGTCTTCTTTGGAGAAATGTCTATTCAAATTCTTTGCTTCTTATTTGAAATTGGGTTGTCTTTTTATTGCTGAGTTGTAAGAGTTCTTTATTTATCCTGAATAAAAGTCCCTTCTCAGGTGTGTGTATCTTGTTACTTTGTTGATAATGTCCTTTGAAGCGCAAAAGCTTTTAATTTTGATGAAGTTCAATTTACCTATTTTTAGTTTGGCTGCTTGTGCTTTTGGTGTCACATCTCTAAGAAGGCTCCTATATTTTTAGCTAAGTATTTTATAGCATTAGCTCTTCTATTTAGATCTATGATTCATTTTGGGTTAATTTTTGTTTACAGTATGAGGAAGAGGTCCAACTTTATTCATTTGCATGTGGACATTCAGTTGTCCCAGAACCGATCTTGCTTTGCTATGATAAACCACACTGGGTCACAGTGTGTAAAAGTTTATGTAACGTTGGTTTCAATTTGCTAGTATTTTGTTGAAGATATTTCCACCCATGATCATAAGAGATATTGGTGTGTAGTTTTCTGTTCTTGTGCTGTCTTTGTTTTCATTTTGTTTTCAGAGTAATACTGGCCTCATTGAATGAATTGGAAAGCATTCATTCCTGTTCTACTTTTTGGTAGACTTTGTGTATGGTTTGTATTCTTTAAGTGTTTGGTAGAATTCAGCAGTGAAGCCATCTGGGCTTGGGCTTTTCTTTGTGGGAAGTTTTAAAGTTACTAATTTAATCTTTTCCTTGTTATATGTCTATTCAGATTTTCTATTTCTTCTTGAATCAGTATCAGTTGTTTGTATCTTTCTAGGAATTTGTTCATTTCATCTTTGCTATTTAATTTGTTGTCATACAGTTGCTCAAAGTATTCACTTTTGATTCTTTTTTTAAAATACTTATTTATTTGAGAGAGAGAGAGCGTGTGTGAGAGTATGAGCAGAGGGGGAGGAGTAGAGGGGAAGGGAGAAGGGTGGAGAAAGAATCTCAAGCAGATGCCCTCATGCATTGCAGAGCTTCAAGCAGGGCTGAAACCAAGAGTCTGTTGCTCAACTGATTGAGCCACCCAGGTGCTCCCATTCTTCATTCTTTTTATTATGTGACGTTGGCAATAGTGTTCCTTCTTTCCTGATTTTTTTTGCATGTGGATGTCCAGTTCCCTATTTGTGGAAAAGACTATCTTTGCTCTACTGTATTGCCTTTGTTTCTTTGTTAAAGATCAGTTGACTATATTTATGTGAGTCTCTTTCTGGGCTTTCTATTCTTTTCCATTAATTTATATGAATATTCTTTCGCCATACCACACTGACTTGATTACTGTGCCATTATAGTAAGTCTTGAAGTTAGGTAGTGTCTGTCCTCCAATTTTGTTCTTTAACATTGTGTTGGCTATTCTGGGTCTTTTTGCCTCTCCACATAAATTTTAGAATCAGTTTGTAGATATCCACAAAATAACTTGCTAGTATTTTGATTGAGGTTTCATTAAAGCCACATATTAAATTGGAAAGAACAGACATCTTGACAATATTGAGTCTTCCTACCTATGAATATGGGCCAGCTCTACATTTATTTAGTACTTCTTTGATTTTATTTGTCAGAGTTTTATAGTCTTCCCCATATAGATCTTGTACATATTTTGTTAGATTTATATCTAATTATTTCTTTCTCTTTTTTGATGCTAATGTAAATGGTGTGTTTTTAATTTCAAATTCTAATTGCTCATTGCTGGCATATAGAAAAGTCAGCTGACTTTTATATGTTGTTTGTATCCTGCTACCTTCTCTAAACTTTTATTAGTTCCAGGAATTTTGTGTGTGTGTGTGCATGTGATTCTGTGGGATTTTCTAATAAGCAAATCATGCCATCTGTAAACAAAGACAGTTTTAATTCTTCCTTCCCACTCTGTATATGTCTAATTTCCTTTTCTTGTCTTATTACATTAGCTAGAACTTCCAGTATGATGTTGAAAAGGAGTGCTTAGGGGAGACATCTTTGTCTCGTTTCTATTTGTTTTTTAATATATCTTATATATTTTATGTTCTGGTATTCCTCTATTACTGCTTTTTTTTTGGTGTTAAATGGATTTTTTCTAGTGTATCATTTCAATTCCCTTGTTTTATTCACTATGTAGTTTTGAATTATTTTCTTAGTGCTTGCCCTGGGGATTACAATGAACTCTTTAAAAATCTCATTCGGGATAATACCAATTTAATTTCAATAACATATAAAAATTTGCTCCAATATACCTCCATTTCTTCCCCCTTTTTGTGCTATTATTGTCATACAAATTATATCTTTATACATTATGATCCCATCAACACATTTCCATAACTATTGCTTTATGCAATTGTCTTTTAAGTCCCATATAAGAAAAAACAATTACACACACAAATATATTTGTAATCTTCTTTAGTTATCTATGCAGTCACCCTTTCCAGTGCTCTTTATTTCATCTTGTCAGCCTAAGTTGTTGTCCAGTGTCCTTTTATTTCAGCCTGAAGAGCTCCTTTTAGTATTTCTTATAGGTCAAGTCTGGTGGCAACATTTCTCTTAATTTTTATTTATTGCAAATGTCTTCATTTCTCCTTCATTGTTAAAGAATAGTTTTGCTGGAATTAGAATTTTTAGTTGACAGTCTTTTTGTTTGAATACTTTGTATATGTTATCCTACTGCATTCTGGCTTCTAGAATTTCTGATGAGAAAATAGCTATTAATCTTATGGAGGATCACTCCTATATTACAAATTACATCTTTTGTATATATTTTTTGCAACTTTCAAGATACTATATTTTTTTTTGTCTTTTAACTGATTACAATGTGTCTAGGTATGGATCCCTTTGAGCTTATCTTACCTGAAGTTGGTTGAGCTTTATAGACATGTAGATTATTGTGGGATTGTTTTCTCATCAAATTGGTAAGTTTTTGACCATTGTTTCTTCAAATATTCTTTATGCTTTTCTCTCTCTTTTCAGGAATCCCATTATGTGTACTTTGGTATATTAGATGATGTTTCACAGGTCCTTGAGACTCTGTTCATTTTTCCTCATTCTTTTTTCTTTCTGTTCTTCAGACTGGATAATCTCAATGACCTATCTTCAAGTTCACTCATTTTTTTCCTTCTGCTTACACAAATCTGCTGTTGAGCCACTTCTAGTAAAATTTTCATTTTCAGTTACAGTTTTGAACTCCAAAATTTCTGTTTGATTCTTTTGTTGTAATCTCTGTCCCTTTTATTCATATTCTCTATTTGGCAAAGACATTATGCTCATACTTTCCTTTTGTTCTTTAGATATGGCTTCCTTTAGCCTCTGAATATGATATATATATGTATATATATATATACACATATATATATGTGTATGTATATATACATATATATACATATATGTGTGTATATATATATACGTATATATATACATACATATATATATACACATATATATATGTGTATATATATACATATATATGTGTGTATATATATATATATATATATACACATGCACACTGATTTTAAAGTCTTTGTGCAGTAGGTCCAATATATGGATTTCCTCAATGACAGTTTCTATTGACTGCTTTTTTTCCTCTGTGCATGAGCTATGTTTTCCTGTTTTTTTGTGTGCCATAATTTTTTTTTGGCCAAAATTGGATATTTTAGAGAACTATAATGTGGAAACTCTGGAAATCAGATCCTTCCTTCCCCAGAGTGTATTACTGTTTTTGTTGTTTGTCTGTTTAACGACTCTCCTGAATCAATTCTATGAAGTCTGTATTTTTTGTTGTGTACTATGACTGAAATCTTTGCTCAGTTAACTTAGTAGTCAGCTAATGTTTGGACAGAGATTTCCTTAAATATATGAGCCAGTAAGTCTTCCACCTTTTGCCAAAGTGCTGTGTGTGGGTGTTGAGGCACAACTTCCATATTCTAGTAATTTACAACCCTGCCTGAGCCTTTACTTCCTGCTTTTACAGAGCTTCAAGGTCGGACAGAGGTAAGAGATTAGGGCCTTCTCAAGTCTTTCCTGAGCATGTGTGCAACCCTGCATATGCATGGGCTTTCTAGATCCCTGGAAATCTGTCAGAGGTTTTCAAGGCCCCCTGTACACATCTCATTTCCCAAAGTTTCCTTTTAAGTTATTGGCTCTCCCTTTGATGATAGCCCTAATCGGTATCACTACCTCCAGCAACTATGCTGTTAAATATTTGCCACTGATTGTTGTGGACAAACTTTTGGGGACATATGGTTTCCCTTGCTGAATGAGTTGAGTCACATCAAATAAAAACAAACTCAGTGGATGGAAGTATTTTAGGGAGTTGCCAGCCAGGTCAAATAGGGATAACTCTCTGGGGGTGGATTTTTTAGGGGAGCTCCAAATCTGTTCTGCCCCTTCCAGTTGCTGCTAGGCTGGTGGTTTTCACAGCTACTGTGATTTTGAGGTTGCTGGTTTTCAAAGACTACTGAAAAGCTGGGGAAATGAGGATGGGTATAAGTCAAGTTGAAACGCCATAAAGCTCACTGTTCTTTCTGAGATTCAGCCATTTTTTTCTGAAATAAATTGTCTTTGAATTGTTGCAAGTTTTGAATTAATTTCCAGAGGTCTGAGGTAATTGATTTTGACATTTTTTCCAATATTGTCATTGCTTTTATGGAGAAGTAGATTTCTGAAGGTCTTGGTGCCTTCATTTCAGAAGTGCTTCTTTAGGCACGGATTTGAAGGGAAATGCAATGAGGTTAGTTTGGGGCTAACTGAATCAAATTTGCTTTTGAGGAGATATTCAGTAAACAAATATATGCACTATTTAACAAATACAATTGTTAGCACTTATTTTTGGACTTCTCTTGAAGAGGGTTGACTTATATGTCTCAGTCCATTTCATGTTAACATCACTGATTCATGCAAAGTTCCTCTCTAGATGTATGTATGCATATATGTATATATTTACATATGTGTGTGATTTCCATTCTTCCTCTCCCTCCATAAGTAATTATTCTGATGTGTTTAATATGTATCTTTTAGTTCATTAAGTGTTCTCTCAAAATGTGTATTATTTTTTTGTGTTCATGTTTTGTGTGCAATTAAAAAATATTGTGTCACACACACACACAAACACACACACACACACACACCCTTGAGGGGTTCTTGAACTTGGCTGTATTTTGCAATCAATCACCAGCGTTACTTTTATCTGACACCCAATTTGTAGCCCACATAGAAAAATCAGAATCTGTTGGGGGTAAGACCCAAATATCACAAATTTTAAATTGCCCCAGATGAGGGGCGTCTGGGTGGCTCAGTTAGTTGAGTGTCTGACTCTTGATCTCAGCTCAGATCTTGATCTCAGGGTTGTGAGTTCAAGCCCCATATTGGGCTCTACACTGGGTATGGAGCCTACTTTAAAAAAAATATTACCCCAGGTAATCTCAATATGCAGCCAAGTTTGAAAACCAGTGATGTACAGCATTCTGTTTTTTAGTTTTTAAACCCAGCAGTATGTTTTTAAGATCAGTCCGTATCTCTACATGTGTATCCAGTCCAGAGATCAGCACACATTTTCTGTAAAGGGTCAGATATTAAATATTTTCAACTTTGCAGGCCATATACTCTGTGTTGTAGTCCAGCTCTGCTGTTGTAATGTGAAACAGCCATAGACAATGCATGAACAAATGGACATGGTCATGTTCCAATAAAATTTTATTTACAAAAAGACACCAAAGAAACAGGAGGCAGGCCACATTTGGCACATGGGCCATAGTTTTTTGACCCCTGATCAGTTTCCAACTATTGGGCATCTCCATGGAATATGACTATTTTTCCCTATCCTTCCTCCTAGTTAGAGGCTATTTGGATCTAACTCTTCACTACCACAAATAATATTGAAATGAATATGTATCTGTCTATTTATCCATATCCTTTGGCCTCATACAACAATTTATTTGGGAATTGCTGGACCACATGACATAAGTACAGTTACTTTGATCACATACTTCTAGGTCTCTCCAGAATGTACCAGTCTGCAGCTCCACCATTAGAACATAAGGATTCCTAGATCTTTACATCCACATACCACTTAGCATTATTTAACTGTTTAAATTTTGCCAGTTTAATAGTTTACTTCGCATTTCTGATTTTTTATTTTCTGATTATCTTGTTAATATCTGTCTCATAAAATTCTATGCGTGCTTCATGAGGACAGTGACCTTCTCTAGTTTTGCTCACTATTCTATTCGAACACCAAGCACAAACCTGGCCCATAGTAGGTGTTCTGTAAATATTTGTGAAACAAATAGATGGATATGTGAGCACCTCCGTGCTAGCTATACAAAAATATTTGCTTCTTTATTGACAGGTTTGAGCTAGTGACCTGAGATGAATAAAGGCAACTTGGTTAGAGTAACTGGATTCTTGACCTCAAGAGACTTAAGCCCTAGGAGAGAAGGCAAAAATACTCATTCATTCCATTTATTCACAAAATATTTTGAGCACTTACTGTGCTATGTGCCAGACATTATGTGCAATGGTGAGCAAGACTGATATAGCCCTGCCCTTAGGGAGCCCACAGTGTGATGGAGATGTCAGCGGGTTGAGCAAATCATCATCATACAGTGAGAGGAATGTTCCTGGGAAAGCATCAGATACTCTGGAGGCTCTTAGCAAGTGTCTCCTAACATAATCTAGCAGGGGTGAAGGAAGACGAGTATGGTAATTATACAAGATGATTCCTTATAAATGCCCAGAGTTCCCCTGGCAATGGGATATTGAAGGAATTCAGGGATTCATAGGAGAGAATGGTAATATTCTAGCAGCATCATACAAACGAGCTTGGGCATGTCTTCAAGCTGTTCTGCAAATAATGAATTGATTTAAAGGAACTTAAGATAATTATGCTGAAATCTCCCCTTCCCCAATTATTCCATTTTTGACTACTGGAGAGGAATTGCTGGACTGGCTCACTTTCACTTTATTGCTTGTAAAATAAATAGATATCCAGGTTCTCAGAAACATCAAGGCTGCCTTACTTCTTTGGCCAATGGCTGATATGAACAGTAACGAATACAAAATCTTCCCTAACCATAACTGATCTCATGCAATTTTGAAGGTTTAACAGCTTTAAAAGAAATTCTGGATTGCCAGGAAAAGTAGAGTTGAAATGTAATGGCTTCAATTTGCTTAATGAGTACTCCCTCCCCCTCCCCACTCCCACATACAAACCCTGAAGAGTTTCACTGACTGTTATCAGAGATTTAAAAGCTCCATAAAAATATACAATTTCCAAACAGTTACTTCAGCTATCCCTGTTTATTCTTCCTTCCCTTTCAACATCATTCATTTTCATCTCTCCCTCCCTATTTTCCCCTATTCCTTCCTTTAACAATCTTAGCAAGCAAGGGCTGATAGATCTTTATTTTTTGCTTTATTTTACAGTTGGAAAAAAACCTGGGGGCATCTGGCCCATGCTTCACATTATTAGAGACAAAGGTGAAGGCCAGAAGTTTGACCAATCTGTCCATAGTCTGGGCCCATTCTCAGTGGGGGTGGGGGCCGAGGATCCGTACAAATATCAAAACACAGTTCTAGTAGAGGAAGGAAGAGTTAGGAAAACAAAGGCTGTCACAGAAGATTAAAAGCAACAACAGAGAGCTACACAGACACCAGCACTCTGTGGACTCTCTCTGTTCTCTCGCTTATCTTTGATGACTGCCCTAGAACAGGTTTGGAGCCCTACTTCAGTCAGAACGCTATGGTGAGGGTAGCTGAGCAGAGGGAGCCCTGAAGTTTCTGCTGTGAGTGTTTCTCTTACCACCCCTCCCTTCCAGCACCTGTTCCATTCTCTACCCTTCTCTGCCATGCTTTCATCTGAGAGGAGGCTCCCCATGGACTGCATGGCTAGACCCTCCTACCCCAAGCTCTGGTTGGGTTTGGTCAATGGGAGGCACAGGTTGAGATAGGAGGACAGAATGAGACCACACAGAGATAGGCCTCACGCTCCCTCCCTTCTCTGACAGGAGCTAAGATCTTCCATGACCACAGCTCCCACTGGATGGCCCCAGGGTTCTATTTCTTTCCCATATTCTCTTCAGGCCTACAAGATGGTAAGGGCTTCCTGCTGTGCTAATCTCTGGGTGCCTCAATATCCCTTATTTGTTCTCATAGGCCAGTAGGTGGTCCCTTCATTAAAGTTTCTTCATTTGAATCTCATGAGTTGGATTCTGTTTCCTGTTGGGATCCTGACTGATAGGATGGTTCCCCTAGGTCATTCTTACAGCACTTTTGCGAACAGTACTAGGTGTAGGGAAGTACTGTGGAAATTTAAAGGAAGAAGAACAAAATCTCTGATCTTGCAGCCTCATTGCAGAAATGGGACAAACGAAAACACACACCGGGACATAAGTCCCCCGACCCAATAAACAAGAGCAACATCAACCCTGTAAATACAAAGACAGGTGTAAGAGGCACCTAAGTAAGAAAGTGGGGGAGATAAGCATACTCCTCCAAACCTCTGCTCTTACCATAGTGTACCTCACAAATGTCTGCTTGTACTGTGAGCTCTCCCATCTGCCAGAAGATCATAACACGATGTCACCCCGGGGAACCTTCATTCTTGCCTGCCAGTCTCTGGGGCAAGGTCTTGCTGCTTTGCATTTCGCTTGGTGAAGGTAACGCTTCCTTATGGGAAAATCATTCTGTTCTGAGGTATTTTATGTTTTCCTGTTTCTCTAAAGCCTGTCATTTCCTAAACAGTGTGTATCTGTTTCCCTTTATAATGGCCCAGAGGAAATAGAAGCACATTCCATTTAGGAGAAGGAAAAATAGCAGTTTTAACCCTATAAATATTTTGATGTTGTTGTTTTCTTAAGCAAGATAGTGAATCTTCTGCATGTTGGGCAAATGTCCCTCTCTCTATGGCTGGCCTGGGCATGTGCCCATGAGCTGAGAGCAATGAGCATCTTCGTAGACTGAGACTACCACTCGTCTAGTCTGTATACTGTGGGATGAATATTTCCAGCCACTTGAAGCCGGATGCATTTTCAGTCTTGTTTTAGCCACTATGTTAAATTGAAGCACAAAGGGCCTTTCATAATTTCTTCCCATTGGGGGGTTTTCGGGTTAAGGAAAACTCTTTTCTGTGACTTTGTTCTGGCCGGGCCCAGAAAAGCCCATCTTAATGGTGCCCAGGGATATGCAATTAGCAATCACTCAAGACAGCTGACAGGGCAAAGGCTCTTTTAAAGGCATCAGAGTTTCACCTTTTAAATTCTCCAAATAATATAAATGAGAAGGAAACTTTGGGAGGCCTGAAAGGTAGGGTCCCTCTTGTTACTGCATTGAAAACAAATTTAATCTAACTGTACTTTGGAATTAATTCATTAGTTTAACAAAAATATATTAAGCACTTACTATGTACCAGACACGAAGCAAGGTATGAACTACATTTAAAGTAAAAAAAGGAATGGTCTTGGTCCTCAAGAAGTTTACAGCCTGGGAACCTATCTGTTCACTACCATTTAAAGGCAACCTCAGGGGCGCCTGGGTGGCACAGCGGTTAAGCGTCTGCCTTTGGCTCAGGGTGTGATCTCGGCATTCTGGGATCGAGCCCCACATCGGGCTCCTCCACTGGGAGCCTGCCTCTTCCTCTCCCACTCCCCCTGCTTGTGTTCCCTCTCTCGCTGGCTGTCTCTGTCAAATAAATAAATGAAATCTTAAAAAAAATAAAATAAAGGCAACCCCAGATAGTGTGTCTGGGTGGCTCAGTTGGTTAAGTGACCAACTCCTGATTTTGGCTCAGATCTTACAGTCATGAGATTGGGCCCTGCATTGGGCTTTGCTCTGGGTGTGGAGCCTGCTTAAGATTCTCTCTCTCCCTCTCCCTCTGACATTCCCCTCACCCGCTCATGTGAGCTCTCTCTCCAAAAAAAAATAAAATAAAACAAAAAATAAAGGCAACCCTAGATAATAAATAAATAGGCAACTCCAGATAACAAACAACTTTTTTTAAAAAAAAAGATTTAATCTATTTATTTGAGACAGAGAGGGAGAGAGAGAGGGCACAAGGGGGAGGAGGGTCAGAGGGAGAGGGAGAAGCAGACTCCTCGATGAGGAGGAAGCCCAATGTGGGGCTTGATCCCAGGACTCTGGGATCACAACCTGAGCCCAAGGCAGAAGCTTAACCAACTGAGACACCCAGGCGCCCCAACAAATAACCTTTATTGGACTCTTTTCTTTCTTTTTTGGGGGTGAGGGGCAAAAGGAGAGGGAGAGAGAGAATCCCAAGCAGGCTCCATGCCCAGCATGGAGCCGTCACAGGGCTCTATCTCATGACCCGAGCTGAAATCAAGAGTCCAATGCTTAACCAACCGAGCCACCCCGGCACCCCTGGACTTATTTCTTCAGCTGTTCCACTTATTTTATCATAGGCCATAATAGGTGATATTGTACATTGCAGTTTTATCTTCTTTATCTTATTTAATCATGACAACCACTCTGTGAAATTAGTGTAATACCCTCCGCTGTATAGGTGAGGAAACCAAGATACTCTGAATCAAAGGTTTATTCTGTGATCACACAGCTGGGGGAAGTCAGGCCCCAGACCCCACTTGGAGAAAGGCTTTTGTTTCCTCCACTTCGCCACTGCCTTGCCCCTGGCCTTTGTTACTATTTTTTGCACGTTAATTTTATTGATCACCCATAAGACTTGAAGCTCCTGAAGGCTTGGTGTCATACATTTCTTTGAACTCCTCGGAACATTTAACATAATGCTGAGTATATTGTTAATCCATATGGGTTGGGTATACTGACTTAGCAAGATTTAAGTTTAAATTTGAAAGAACTGCCAACGAAATTCAAACTCACCTCTCTAGGACCTACATATTTGACAGGGTGTTGGCCTTGACTCCTCCCTTGCCAAATGACATTCTTCTGGATGGGTTTAATTTACTGTGGATTAGGATAATTGGGAGGGGATGAGACTATTACCTGGGAGACTTGATGGCTGAAGATCTTACTCATACACTTCATTGGAAGTAAATGCATGAGTAATTCTCGCGTGGCTTAACCAGGCCCTGGATTTCACTTGGGAGACTATGATTTTAATTTAACATATCCTGCCATACAGTGTGTGAAATATGCAGCCAGCAGCGATTGCTGTGAGATGAAAGCCCAGTTGTGTTTATTTTAAGAGACTTGCGGTCCTTTGCCAAAGCCAACATTCCAGGGCAATGAATAGTCTGAGTGAATCATTCAAAGTAGGTGAGAGGTCAGAAGCCTGAAGAAAAAAACTGAAAGCTGAAAGGTTTTCCTCAGTCAAATGGAAGTCATTTGAAAAGGCATTTATAAAGCAGAAGCTATTATGGAAACAGGTCTCTCTTTTTCGAGATGAATCTTCAGCGGGTGGATCCCAAAGACCTCTTCCTTGGCTTCCGCTAATTCTGATGTGGTTCACATTTCCTGGAAATCAGAGCAGAGAAATTACTCTAGTTCCTGCCTCTGGCTCTGGACAATGGCTTCACTGGGGAACAGAAAATTAGCCATGCCCTTGAGGGCAGTGTAGACACATTCTCTGTTAGAAACAGGCTGGCATACTGCCCATGTGGCACGACTCTGGTAAGAGTCCAACAAACCTTCACAGTCATCTCTAGGTTCCCTCTGTGTCAAGCATTATGGAAGGCCAACAAGGGTCCCAGCATGACATTAAAGGTTGAAGATATGACAATTATTTCTTGAACACCTACTAGGTAGCAAGTACTTACTTAATCTTCACTTATTCAATAATGTGGATATTTTAAATTCCCATTTAATAGATGAGGAAACTGAAGTTTATGGATGTCAAGTCATGTAGGTATTTAGTGTTCAAGACAAGATTCAAAGCTGAGAAGGCTGGAAAGAACCCCTTCTATTACCATTAGCTGAATAACTGGAATGACAAGAGTATGCTGTTCATTCTCTGGCTATATGAAATACAGCTTCTATCCTTATAGGAGACACCAGCACCAAACAATCCAATTTATGCTATTCACTCTGCCCGAGAGTATCAGGAAAGAAGATACCTTCTGTGAGCCTAGCCTTAGGAGAAACCAGAAGAAAACACATCACAAAAGATACCAAAGCTAGACCTAGTCCTGTCCTCAGAGAATAAACAGGGTCTGAAGCCTGGGCAGCACCTATGTGCTAGGGATTGCAGCAACCCATCCCACTTATCCCTTGAGATTAAGTTGATGGCATTTCCAGAGGTCCCAGCTTTCAACGCAGGGCCTCTAGAAGGGATACCCAACAGGCCCTGTCAGATTTTCCCTAAATTGTTTCATTTAGTAATTAGCCATCATCTTTTGGGGCAGGAAGAGCCTGGCTGAGAGAGAATGGGGGACTGTGTGATAGACCGGGGCACCTCACCGAGGCTGGGTATGATGGAAAGTTCTGGGGCAGGAACAGTTCAGGGAAAGTAGTTCCAAGGTAGAGGGCAGTCCCTGGGCAGCAAGCAGGCTCCCTCGGAGTGCTGGGGTAGAAAGCTCAAGGAGGGCGCTCTGGATAGGAAGATGGAAGTTAAATTCACCAGAACTCATTTTCAGGAAAGCAGCAGAGAGGCTGAGCAGTTGGGGAAGCATCTTTTTAAAGGCTTCCATCTGGCTTTCAGTTGACTTTGGGTTGTGATAGGGTGTGTGTGTGTGTGTGTGTGTGTGTGTGTGTGTGTGTGTGTGTAAAATTTTCTTTTAAATAATATTTTGTCAGAGTCATTACTTTCCCTTCCATTACAGTGGCTATGCTGGGGGAACTTGTACTGGAAGAGGCTTTTGAGAGGTGCACTTTGAAGGAAGGTTCTTGGCAAGTCCTGAGTGTGGACATGGCCTTCAGCTAATGATTCTCCAGGGAATCTGGGTTTTGCCCCTGTTTGGGGTGATTTGGCGACCTAACAGGGACCTCTATATGAAAGAGCGATGCATATGTACATGCAGAAAGGGATTCGAGAAACATCTGGGAGTGGTTTTCCTCTGGTCCATTATCCCTTTGGTGCTACCTCCTGTCTCAGTTGTCCCTGTCTAGTGGTGGCAGCCTTTGTAGTTTATTTTCTTTTGCTCTTTCCTGAGCCCTAGCTGATTGGAGACACTGCCTCAGTCATTTCTAACACACCCACTCTTCTGCGCCTTCAGCCTGCCACAGGCTCCTCTCTGAGGGGCCCTATACACAGGGCTTGTTATAGCTCCCTTTTCAGAACAGAAGTGGAGATTGGCAGGGGACAGACAGCAGCTGTGATGAANCCTTGGTTTCTCATTTCCCCGACTGTCCTCCAGTTGTCCCTGTCTAGTGGTGGCAGCCTTTGTAGTTTATTTTCTTTTGCTCTTTCCTGAGCCCTAGCTGATTGGAGACACTGCCTCAGTCATTTCTAACACACCCACTCTTCTGCGCCTTCAGCCTGCCACAGGCTCCTCTCTGAGGGGCCCTATACACAGGGCTTGTTATAGCTCCCTTTTCAGAACAGAAGTGGAGATTGGCAGGGGACAGACAGCAGCTGTGATGAAGGTTGAGCCAACGGTGGCTGGTTTCGTATAGTTTAGAGAACAGGAGAGAGGAGAACAGCCTTCTCTGGTACATGGCCCTGGAGGGGACCCGTGGACAGAGGCCAATGCTGGATCTGCAAGAAAGGAAGGGAAGGAGTCTCTGAGGCTAAACTTTTAGCCAACACATGACATGCAGAGCTGTCTGTAATCAGCTCCTCACACACTCTTTCTTCTTAGAGAATTCTACATTCTTTCTACAAGCAACACATGGAGCTAAGTGGGCCACACATATAATTCTCAAGTATGAATTGAGTATTATTTATTTATTTATTTATTTATTTATTTATTTATTTATAAGTTTAGTTTAGTTATTTAACAAACACACATAGCATTGATTCATTCCACGCACTACCCGAAGGGCTTTGCAAATATTAACTCATTTAATTCATTATAACCATCGGAAGCAGGTACCATTTTTAATCTTCATTTTGCAGGTGAGGAAACAGAGGCACGGCTTCATTAACTTGCCCAAGGTCACATTCTTAGTAAGTGGCAGAGCCAGACACGACCCTCCCCCAGAATTGTGTCCCTTGCTGTGGTTACATTTTTTTGCTAGCCTGTAAATGAGGTAATGAATGAAGGACCTAACACTGTAATATCATGTAAGAATAATAATTGTTTCTATTGTTGTTATTAACTAATCTTCTCACTCCTATAGATACTTCCAGATGGCTTGAGGATCTGTGAAGAAACAGTTCCTGATCTGGAAGCATCAGTTCAAATCCTGGTTCTGTTATTCATTAGCTGTGCCATGTTGGATATGTTACTTAATCTCTCTATGCCTCAGTTTCTAAATATGTAAACTGGAGGTGGTAATAGTCTTTACCTCATTGATTTGTGAATATTAAATAAGGTAATGTTTATATAGCACTCAGTGAAATGCCTGGTACAAAGTAAGTACTCAGTAAATATTTGTTGTTCACATTAGTACCTGTTGAAATTGAACTAAATTGCTTTGAATTCTTTGGAGTTTCTTTTCCTTCAGCCAATTAGTCACTTATTCCCAGAGATTTCCCAGTAATGTTGTCCTACATTTATTTACGGAAACACCAGTATGTTTCAAGCCGGGAGGGGAGTTATTCCATTTAATTTTGAGGTTGATGGGGCAGGTATTATCTCCTTGTTAAGAATGTGGAAACTGAGGCCAGAGAGAAGAAATGAGTAGATCAAGTCTACAGGCACAGTTGTGGTAGATTTTCTGACTAATATTGATTGCAGTGCTCTAATGGAGTGCATGCTTACACACCTACACACACACACACACACACACACACATACACACACACACCCTTTCTTTTGGGCCCCTTAATTCTGTGTCACCTAGCCCAAATTCTTGAGTCCCGTGCTGTCTACATTAATAAAGACTCGTTTTCTGTACGTGCTTCTTAGGGTGATGAAGAAGTAAGTTTTTGCAGTCTGCTCCCCCCCTCCCCTCCCCCACCCAGATTTAATGGTTTAATGCTTTGGGGACTCACCAAGTCTTGCTTTCCAGGGATGAGAGCCAGATCGTCTCCTATGTTATATTTTCAGAGAGTGATAAAGGATAACAAATAGGACTGGAGACTGCCCTATCCGTGAACCTTTGTCAAGGCTGAACCTAACCACAGACTTCACATCTAATTTTTCGAGCAATAAATTTGGGCTAAAAAATAAGTTGGGCTGGTCTTTTACTTTTGGAGCTAAACGGCAGAGGCATGAAGGCTAATGAATTTGGATAAGGCTGGATGAAGAGTGACTGGACGGGCTGCCCTTGGCCTTGTGCTGCACACACAGAAAGCTCCACCTATGGTTTGGCCTTCAGAGCCAACCAAGGACTCCTGGAGGGAAGAGAGGCTTGAGGGGTCTGGGAGGGGAGATGCTTCTGTTGCTTCCAGGGGGACAGTTTGGGTTCCTTCACATGTGGTTCCAGGTCAAGTTGCACAGTTTTGGCTACAGAACCTTCTCTTAAACTTCTCACGGCTATACAGATGCACCTGGAGAGAAGGTGCCATAAGGGCCCTACCATGTAGCAAGTCTGATGGTGCTGTTCTCTGTTCTCCATCTAGTCCTTGATCTCTCATGCTGCCTTCCCCCACTTTCTGACCAGGGTCCTCCCCCAAGTACAAACCTTCTTCTGTCCCCAACCATGAATGACTACTGTTTCTCTGGATGGGGCTTTATGTTTGCCAACCAGATAAATGAATTCTCATAGGGCTCTGAGCTGTCAATGACGATGGGTTTGTATATTGCCCTCCTCATGTTAGTCAAAGCTTTCTGGAAGCAGAACCCTAACCTGAAAGATTGAAACTAAGGCTGAAGTTTCAGGCATTGGCACAGGCCCTGATGCCTCTCAAGATTACATTACGCTTCGTCTTCTGCCCCCCAGTGGGACCAACCCTGAATCTTTCTGTAAAGAGAGAAATAGGCTCTTTTGATGAAAATCCTGGAGGGGTAGTAAAAGTAGTGTGGTGGTTAAGAGTAAGGCTCAGGGAAGTGGAAATGCATCACACCCTTATTTTTGTTTTCCAACCCATTCGGTCCTAGTGTGTGTGTGCGTGTGTGTGCGCGCAAGCGCACACACTCATTGTGTTCTGTGTTCTGTCACTTTCCTGTTTACTCAGACTTCACCCAGCGGTCAGTGAGGGGCACTTCTTTGCACAGGGAGAGGAAGATCTCCCTGTGCAGCCCACTGGCAAGTTTCATTGCCAGTGAACGTATTTGGTCATACCAACACAGCCCCGTGGCTGGTCTGCTGTGGAAGGGATGCCTGCTCTTGCATCGATCAGAGTTAAAACTCCCTCTAGCTCTGAGATTCTGTGAACTTTCCCACCTTCTAGCTTTTGCCAACAACTAACCGTCCTGGGTGATGCTGGCAATGGAATGTGGGAGGCCGGTGCTGCCATAGCGTCTGCGAGAGGCGAGAAGAAATCCAAGACCGATAGCAAGTTCAGCAGTGAGAGGTTTTGAAGCAGTAAAGAGTATTCCTTCCACAAGTAAACTCTGATTTGAAAAGGTAGCCTCCCAATGAAAGTCACTAGTGTAGGGGGTGTTCTTAAGGGTGACCCCTGTTTGTCTGAGATGACAGGTAGGAAAGGCCACCCAGGACTCAGTAGGGACCCTTCTGTATGATGAAGGGGACAGAAGTCATGCATTCTCCTGGGGCTGTGACTTTGATGTTTATCTCATGAAAGCTAGGAGAGATGGTAGATTAGGAGGGAGGGACGATATCTACCATAAGCAGCATGGAGTGATCTGTCCAGAGGTCAGAGGAGGAATGTCCACATACTTCGGACCAAAAAAAATATGCCCCAGATGGCCTTATTAACGTTCTATTAAACATTGGCAGAGGACATTTGGGTCTTTGCTTTCCACCCCATGCATCCGAACCGTCCCTCTGTATGCCCACACATGGGAGGTAAGGCCCAATACAGGGCCTCAAAGGAGAGGCAATGAGGCATAGTAAAAAAGGGGCACCTTAAACTTGTCGGTTATAGAGATGAAGATTTTATGTCTTAGCCCACTTCTAACCAGCTGTGTGGCCTTCAGCTGGTCTCGTAACCTCTCTGAGCCTTTCTGTCCTCATCTGAAAACTTAGAATACAATTTCTACTTTGTAGGGACAGAGTGAGGGCTAGATGAATGTCATAGGTTGAGTTCTGCACAAGCAAAGCTTGAGATGAAGATTCTGTGCAACTGATTTATTAAGGAAGTGCCCCAGGGGAGGCAGTGGAGAAACAAGGCAAGGATGGGAAAGAAGCTAAGCAAACCGAAGTCCCAGCCTCAAGCTGATCCTTCAGGGAACTCTGGAGAGTAAATTGTACCTGAGAGTTGACATAACTTCAGGAAGTTGAGCTTTCCCACTCTACCCATTGGCCAAGGGCCTTGGGGTAAAGGGCAGTGGCTAACATAAACTCCCAGGCATTTTCACTTCTCTGCGTCCAGGTTTGGTATGGGCCATTAGAAGCCAAAGGACATGGAAGCTGGGAGAGGAATTCATAGAGAAAGTAGAAGAAATAAGAGGGTCCTGGGCAGAATAATGACAACGTCTTCTACGATGGAAAAATATTCGTCTAGGTCAGAGATTTATCAGGCCTGAAGCACACTGATTTGCTCTCAACCAGGAACCCAATACCAGCTCATCCCCCCAGTCTTTCAAAGCAAATATGATCTTCAACTATCTGCCAGGGACCTCATAATGAAAGCCTAGACAAGCAAAGGAACATTTAGAGGAGGTTGTCTAAGGGAAAAGCCATTCTTCTCCTCCATTAGACGCTGTGTACCCTGTCCTTGAACAGGAGAGAGAACGAAAATACTAACAAAAATACTAAGTGTAGGCCTTCCTAGAATCACCTTCACTGCGTAGTTCTCAATGCTTTTAAGGCCCACCAACCAAAGACCTCCAGGAACACACTACTCACTGCAGAGCTGATTGCAGTGAGACGTAACATGTGCCAGATGAATCCTGGAGCATCTTGGAAAGGGGGAGTGGGCAGGGCCTCTTATTGGGGTTGGGTTTACTTTGAGTAATTCTCGGGAGGGATGAGGGCAGCAGGGTCCATTCTGGACTGGATACTTTCAAGAAACAGGAGGCATTCAGTGTTTCGGTACCTTGATAGTTTTCATATAAAGCAAGCAAGGCAGGAATTGTCAACGGTAAAGGAGCAGCAGTCACTCATGTCAGTCAGAGAAGGATGTTTAGTCATTTTTGTGATTGCTGAGTGGCTTTATCTTAATCTTGTTCCAAATATGATCATGGAGTGGCCTTGTCCCAGCACTGTTTATGTTAGTTGAGAACATCATGGTCTGGCTGCCAGCAGGTCCGCTTCTCACTTTCTCTGCTTGTCAGCAGGATGTCTTTCATCTTCTCAATGGCACACCCTTCTCTTTCTCGTAAAACTTGAAGCAGCCCTACTAAGTCCGCTCCTGCAGCCCCAGCACAGACTCTAAGGGGCACGCTTGCCCTTCTAGCACCTGGGAAGTGCCACAAAAGCCCCATGGGAAATTTCAATCAGAATTTAACACCGAGAGTGACAATTCCACTGGAGGAATGGTAGTCTCTTTTCCTCGTAATAGCAAGGATTAGGCAATCCATCCTACTTCTTTTTTTTCTTCTTCTGGCTTTTAGGGTGCCCACGGCCCAATTTGAAACACCTTCAAACACTGACCTTTAGGGTTAGCACGTCGGCATGCACGTTTCTCCTTAATCTCAATTTTCTATTTCTATTTTACTGTTCTTGTAGCTGTGGCTGTTGTTAGCTTCTTTTTTTTTTTTTTAAGATTTAATTTATTTATTTGACAGAGAGACAGCCAGCGAGAGAGGGAACACAAGCAGGGGGAATGGGAGAGGAAGAAGCAGGCTCCCAGCGGAGAAGCCTGATGCGGGGCTCGATCCCAGAACGCCGGGATCACGCCCTGAGCTGAAGGCAGACGCTTAACGACTGCGCCACCCAGGCGCCCCTGTTGTTAGCTTCTTTAGATAAAGTTGGGGAAGAGATGAAAAAATTTCACTTTGAGCTGTGTTGCCCAGCTTGAAACGGACACAAAATTAGACCTTGCATTCGTTCCCAGGTATTTTATCGATGTAATCGGTCTCTCGTCATTTAAGGGTCAAGCATCTATCTTTTCTGCCCTCAATTTCCTTTCTTCCCATAACACAGCATATAGAAACGTTAAAGAGATGCTATTTGGAAACTCTTTGTCTCTCACGGGACCTATTTTGAGGATTCTTGCAGGCAGACAGTAGAGGTCAGCGTGGAGCTGTGCATGACGGAATGGCTGCTCACAGACCTGGAAACTTCGCCCAGTGCGTCTGAAAACAGCATGGGGCTTAACCATTCGATTCAGATGTGTATTCTTTTTGCTCTGGTCGTTCAGCAGACAGCACTTTGCTGTGGTTGCCTTTGGTGTCACTTCGGTCACATAATTGTTTAGAGGAGAGAAGGTGGCTTTTCTATACTGTTTACCACCCCCCCACCACCACCAAATTCCATGGTAAGCACTAAGGAACTCTGAAAAAAATGGTTACAAAATGTGTTTACTTAAATATTGTGAAATGAGGGTGGAAATTCGCAGTGCAGGGTATTTGTCATCTGCTCATGACTAGCAGATGGCCTCCTCCTCCTCCTCCTCCTTTTCGAGCTGAATGACTCACATCTCACAGGGTGTGCAAATTGAAATTTCGAAACTCCAGAGTAGAGGTGGCAGTGCCATGACTCGAGGCGGGAGTGTGCCAGCCGGATGACTGTGCCAGCCCGCAAGCTGCCAGAGACTTCACAACATGTCTCTCATTGGAAAGCCAAGCGTTCGGATGTCTCTTTGCACGTGTTCAGTGCGCCATTTCTGAAAGGATACAGGGCAGGCTTCAGGCCGCGGGTGAGCCGGTGTCTGTGAAAGGGAACAGGTAGTTCACAAGGCCAGAGCTCGGCAGTAATCACCCCTACCAAAGTGAATCATGAAAGATGGGCTCACCTGTTTTGGCTTGTCAGCTCGAGAATGGTGGCGAATCTGCCTCCAGCCGCTGACAGAACAAAGTCTGAGTTATTATCACCAATAAATGGAAGATTAAATAGAGTTGAAAGAGATGCAAGTCATCTAAGTTCAAAGTTTTTCTTTTTTCTCTTTTGTTTAATTAAAAGGAACTCTGGATCTACTATGCTTAACCAAAAAAATGAGGGCTGTATTTTAGGCAATTATATTTGTTTCAAAAAAAGAGAGTCCTGCCGGCCAGGTGGACTGACGGCTAACCTGACTTTCAGCTGTAGGTTCCGTTTCCCTTCCTGTGGTAGCTCATCACCAAAGATGGCCCCACTGCCGTGAAACACACTTCCTGGTATTCAGACCTTTGTGTAGTCCCTTCCTTTTGAAGTCAAGGGAAGCCTCACAGTCTCCACTTGGGTCACTTGGAGCACTCACTATGATAGATGCCAGCTGCCATGACAGAAGTCTGCCTACCTCAATACCACAATGCTTTGAGGTAGCTCAGGTGTCCCCACGAAGAGGCTGTCTGGAGGGAGAAATGCCTGGCAAGCCCCTAGTTGTTTCAGGCATCCCGGCTGGTGAGCTAGACATGTGATTAAAGAAGCCATCTTGGACCTCCAGCCCAGTTGAGCTTTCTGATGACTGCAGGCACCATCTGACTTCAACGATCTGACAGAATTCAAAACCACCTAGCTGAGCTCAGTCAACCCACAGGACCATGAGAGATAACAAGAAATTGCTTCAAGCTACTATGTTTTTGTGTGGTTTTTAGCACAGCAATAGATAGCCTGAATAATTCATATTGAGAGAGAGAGTGTGTGTGTGTGAGAGAGAGAGCGAGAGAAAGAAAGAGAGGAAAGGGGAGGAGAGGGGGGAGAGAGAGATATCAGGGGACTAACAGTAACTGAATAGGTAGATTGTTAAAAATCAACAATTGGGGGGCGCCTGGGTGGCTTGGTCGTTAAGCTTCTGCCTGCAGCTCAGGGCATGATCCCGGCGTTCTGGGATCGAGCCCCACATCAGGCTCCTCCGCTAGGAGCCTGCTTCTTCCTCTCCCACTCCCCCTGCTTGTGTTCCATCTCTCACTGGCTGTCTGTCAAATAAATAAATAAAATCTTTAAAAACAAACAAAAAAAATCAACAATTGGAAGAACTTGTGATATAGCCTGAAACTCCAATGTTCTCCAAGGAATCTAAGACACTAGTGATGTGATGAACATATACTCATGAGTATGTATAATATAGTAAGGACAGAAACAGAATGTCATTTAGGGCTGCATGAGATGGGGGCATACTCTATGGAGCTGAGAAGTAGGAGAGAACCTGGAAGTTGTTTAATACAACAGTAGAATTGTCAGCCCTGGGGTCCCCATTCTTTGTTTGCTGTTGAGTATCTGGACATCTGAAATGTGTAGATAAGTGAACGATGGACGACAGTGTCTTGACAGATTTTTTACAATAATGAAGAGAGGATGCTATCAGGGAAGATTAAAGGCTCTGAATTAGGAAAGCCTAGCTAAACAATGGTTAAGGGACAGCAGCATATGAAGATGTCAGTGACAAAGAGAAAGATGTACCTTAGTCATTTGTAGGATAGGGTTAGAGCCAATGAGAGAGGAAGAAGAAAGGAGACAGAGAGCAGTGGATTCAAGAAAAAGAGACTCAGGATGTATAAATACTAAGCTCTTTAGGTTAAAGTCCTTCCAGTCAACCACAACCACTGCGTTTAAGCAAGCAAAGTTTGGTATAGCAGAAGCAGTGCCAACATGCAAATTGTTGAGGTCTTCGTTCAGCTACTAATAGGCAGTATAAATTTGGCAAGTCATTTATCCTCTCTGGGTCTCAGGAAGGTATGCTGTAACTTATAAAAGTCTCTACAAAGCCGAAATGTTGTATCGGTTATAAAAAACGAGGAGGAGTATTTTGTGAAATCTAAGCTTCTTTTCAACTATGAAATCTTACAGTTCTAAACCATAGAAATAGGAGACAATTTTAAAATTTATGAATATAGTAATTAGGCTTATGGGCTCAAGATATGTATAAAAGGCTTTGGTAGACTTTATATAATAAAATATATTTTAAAAAACTTTAGTTAAGGGCAAGTTTCTTTTGTTTTATTTCTTGATGTATCCCAAGTATCTAGAACAATGCCATAAAAAATGAGGAAATCCCACCATTTGCAACAACATGGATGGAACTTGAAAGCATTATGCTAAGTCAGAGAAAAACAAATACTGTATGATCTCACTGACATGTGAAATCTAGAAAGAAAACTCATAGAAAAAGAGATCAGACTTGTGGTTGTGGTTACCAGAAGTGGGAGGTGGGGCGTGGGGAAATTGGAGGAAGGGGGTCAAAAGGTACAAACTTCCAGTTATAAGATAAGTACTAAGGATGTAACGTACAACATGATGTCTATAGCTAGCATTGCTGTGTGACATCTAGGACAGTTGTTGCAAGAGTAAATCCTAAGGGTTCTTATCACAAGGACAACTTTTTCTTTCTTTTCCTTTTATATCTATTTGAGAATATGTATGTTAGCTGGATCTACTGTGGGGATCATTTCACAATATTCCTAAATCAAACCATCATGCTGAATACCTTCAACGTATACAGTGATCTATGTCAATTATTTCTCGATAAAACTGGGAAAAAATATTTGTGGACTGACTGAATGTGCTATTCCTGAAAAACCTAGGTCGAATGGCCTAAAAGGTAGATACACGAACTGTAAGTCTATCTTTACCTCTTATTTTTACAAAAATTACTCAGTTCTAACGCTTGGCAAGCACTGATAGCCAAATCTCTAAAAAGTATGTGGTCTTGCCTCTCTTCTTCATTTTAAAGATAAATAAGGAAGCGTATATTTTCCCAACTACTGTTAACTCACTAATTTAACGTTTTTTATTTTAAGATTTTCATGAAGAAAAATTTCTTTTTTTTAGAGCAGGAGAGGGAGGGGAAATGGAGAAGGGGAGAGAGAATCTTAAGCAGGCTCCGTGCTCAGCACAGAGCCTGACACGGGGCTCGATCACACGACCCTAAGCTCATGACCTGAGCTGAAATCAAGACTCGGATGCTTAACTGACTGAGCCACCCAGGTGCCCCAAGAAAAATTTCAAACACATAAAGTAAATAAAATGCCTGTCACCCAGATTCAGCAATTATCAACATTCTACAACTCTGGTTTCATTTTTGCCTCTGGCATTTCTTATTTCCACTAGATTACATATGATTGTTTTTAAAAAGTAGATTTTTCTACCTCTAACAAAACAAAACTTAGCATTCCATGTATCTTATCCTAGCATACTCATGTGCAGGTGTTTTAATTTCCCAATTTTTTAGTGAATTACTAAGTTGCAAAGAACTTCCCCAGGGCACTATTTCTTCTGATTCTGGGTGCAGTAAAATTGGAACAGAAATTTTAGAAATGCTCTCTGTGGGTGCTTTCTGTGAAACCTAGGGTTTCATGGCTGTTCTGTTTGGAAAGGGATCTATACCAATCAGATTTCTTGGTTCCAAACGCAAGAATTCACCATAGTTGGTTAAGGAGCAAACTTATATCTAACTGATATGAGATGTTTCAGTATCCCTCTGAGAGGACCAGAGACCCGGGCTTGAAGACATACGGGTAGGAACAATAGTAAAATGGCACTTCAAGATGGTTCCAGAAAGGCCTCCACTGTTGCTGCCATGGGGCACAGACACCACAGATTGCCCCTTGGCGATGGCTGCTGAACTGCTGCTGCTGGCATTGTCCCCAAGAGCCATTGCCTCTGCCATCATCTTTTTCAGAGAATTGTTTCTACTGTGTCTGTTCCTCATGTCTGTCTCCTTTCAAATGAAATCTCATACAGTGCCCTTCGCTGGCTGTCCAAGACAGGTGTTTACAGCCTAGCATCGGGAAAGGCTGGGAGGATGAACTCCTTGCTTCTAAGTTGGAAAAACTGGGCCTATAAGGGGGCCATTCCCCCAACTTAGTTGTTCAAAAGTTCTGGATGACCACACATTGGGACATGTGTTTATGAAAGTATCTTTATATCTAAAATGGCTGCTGAAGGAGGATATAGCTGGTATTTTTACCTACATGCTATAAACAATTTGTTAATTTCTTCTCCAGTTTAAAACAAAAACACAACTTTTTTTTTTTAGCTTTAAAAAAATCATACATGTTACTCTCTTCTGCTTTACTATCTTCTCTCTTCTGGCTTATCTCCAGAATCTTCAAGCCTCTCTATCATGGTAGAAGTCTTCACCAGGTAGCAGCATTTCCTCCTTTTCTTGGTTTTCCCCACCCGACCACCTTAGAGTGTTTATAAAGTAGTTTGTATTCTTAGCCATTCTTTGGTGCAATAGTTTCCTCGCTCTGCAGTTTTCTTTTACTTTGAAAACGTTTTCTTTGGCATATATGCTTTTCTTGATAAGGAACGATACATCTCAAGCACTATAAAAAGATGATGTAAACTGATACACACTAACTCACTCCCCAAGAATTTTACAATCATAGGCATGTTGAGATGCTTTTTGTAAGTGAATATAGTGAGCCATCTACTTTCTATTTAAAAAAAAGGAAGAAAAAAGGCAGACTAAGGAGACAAGACATTCACTCATATAGACTTATAAAGATATTGCAGGACATTTAAAATTCATACCAAACCTCTTTAGTTCGACCTACACGATCCATCGTGTCCCTTTCTGCTACTTACTGAAAGATCATACTTGCTCTTTCAAATGAAATTTGGATAATTTTCCCTCCAAACAATAGAAAAAAGAGGGCTTTGCATTATGTAAAGAAATATTGAAATGTGTTCATTACACATTATCTGGAAGAATAAAATAAACATACCAAAAGGTCGCTCTAGAAAATGAGTCTGTGTATAAAATAACTTAATGCTAGCCTTCCCTTGAGGGACACAAACAATGAAACCAGCACAAAAACATTTCTCTCGCAATTGATTTTCTTCTCTGTAGTACTGAAATACCAAACTCAGTTACTTACATAATAATCGCTAGTACAGTCATTTTCAATGTTTGAAACATTTCAATTGTCCTTTCTTCCTTTAGAAAATATCATTTAATAGTCAATTCAGGGAAAATATACTACCCAAATGTTTGATGGCTTGGAGGACAATAAGCCATTTGCCAAAGTCTGTTTTATATTGCTTAGATTTTTTTTTAAGGGGGTGGGTTCTTTTTCATTTTGTTTTTCATCATTAAATGCAAATGAAACATTCAGGAGATGAAGGCCGAACTGAATGTCAGTGAGAAATATGAATAAGGCCCACTTTATTCTGATTAATCAGCTTCTGGACTTGACTAAAACACAGTTTCATAATAGTTAAGGGTCTGAATCGTTTGCAGTCTTCATTACTAGTTTAAAGCAAAAATGTATTAGAATAATATGGCTTTTCATAAAAATGTTAAAGGCTTACTCTGAAACAAACAGAAACAAAATTTACAACCTCCAATAACCACTGACAGAGGTAAGAAAGAAAAAAGCAAGAAAATTTTAAAATAGACGGTTTGTACTAGTTTTCTATTGCTGTGGAACCAATTGCCACAAATTTAGAAGCGTAAAATGATATGCATTTATTATCTTACAGCTCCCGGAAGTCAGGAGTCTGGTCACCACTTATCTGGGTCTTCTGTTCAGGGTCTGACAAGGCTACAATCAAGGTGTCAGCCAGACTGCGTTCTCATCAGTGGCTTGCATGGGGAAGGTTATGCTTCCAAGTTCCCTTAGGTTGTTGGAAGGATTCACTTCCTTGCGGCTATAGGACTCATGGCCGCATTCTTCTTCAAGGTCATCAGGAGAATGGAAAGCAAGTCTGCTCAGAGGCTTATATATAAATTGCAAGGTAATTATAAAAGAGTGATCTCATCATCTTTGCCATATTTTGTTGGTTAGAAGCAAGTCACCAGTTCTACTTGCACTCAAGGGGAGGGGATTACACAGGGTGAACATGGAGGCCATCTTAGAATTCTGTCTACTGCACCACTGAAATGGTATTTTAACAATTGTCAATGAAATTCAAGGCCGTTTACCAGACAGAGTGCTCTTTGATTAACATGCTTGTTGATATTTACAACTATAAGATTAACGACCACAGGATTCCCAGGCATTTCAAGGATTTGCAGGGAACATGTGGAAAGACTCTCTTGGCTATGCAAAACATAGCAGAGTACGCTGCACTGGTGTGGCCCTGGCCAGTTTTCAGTTCTGGTCACAGATGGGCTTCAGCAGGCCATCCTGTCCACAGCGTATAGGGGCTTACCTGAGTACCACAAGCACAGATGATCCTGTTTGTGGTACCACTGATAAATGACCCCTTCTCAAGTGAAAGGGCGTTATGACCCTAGAAGGACCATGGAAGCTTGTCCAGCCACTGCAAGCACAGTCTTCTTTGAATGTCCGCGGTGGGTTTAGTCATCTCATGAGGAGAATTAAACTGAAGTGGTTAAGCATTCTTCATGTGGGGGAAAAAATAACATGGTAAATAGTAAAATACGAAAATGAAAGGCTACAGTTCCTCCTTTTGAAAGCATACTTGTGCTACGGTTCTTCAAAATTCTGTATTCTGTATACATTCTTTTTAGCATGTGTTCATGTATATGAGCAAGATTATAGACCCAGATGGATGTGGCAACTGAGGATAATATAAACTTTATATGTTTTCTATGTTGCGGAAAGAAGAATTAAACTACACTCCTGTGTTAGTTCAATTCCTGGATTCTCTAAGAAGCAGATGCTGAAATGAAGTTGTGTGTGTGTCGGGGCAGGGGGGGTTATTGGGGAGTAACACCTGTGAGGAAACAGAATTTGTCAAGGAAGGTTGCATCTGACACAACTCCATGTGGCCCACAGAGGTCATAGATCTGACCTTCAATTAAAAAAAACTCAGTGGGGGAATGGGATAGACTGGTGATGGGTAGTAAGGAGGGCACGTATTGCATGGTGCACTGGGTGTTATACGCAACTAATGAAGCATCAAACTTTACATCGGAATCTGGGGATGTACTGTATGGTGATTAACATAATATAATAAAAGAAAAAAAAAAGAAAAAAAAAACAAACTCAACAAGTCCTATGGCTTTGTAGTACCTTTGTAGCATCCCTGTTTATAATGATGAGAACTATCTCAAAACCTCAGAGACGTATGCAAATTCTGAGGTTGTCCACATCAACTCTTCATCTTTAGAGAGGGATGCATCAAATCATCCTGTTGGTGGGGAATTTGCCGTCTTTGAGATAGTCCCAGTAGGTGGTTCTAGGAATCCCTTGCTCAGCTATGACACTAAGAGGTTGTAGACATTTGAATCTTTCTAACTAAATACTCTAGGTCCTCCCCAGGTTACAAGCACTGCAGTATTCTCTAGTGGTTTCTTTTCTTTTGCTAGTCCCTTCCATGTTGGAATTCACTATGATTTTCTTTTATTACTCTTAACACTTTCCCAAGGATAATTAGGTTTCAACCCATACCTGTATAACAGTGGTTCTCAACCAGGGGCTATTTTGCTTCTCAGGGGACATTTGGCAACATCCGAAGACATTTTTGGTTGCCATGACTGGGGAGATGTTACTGGTATGTAGGGGATGGAGGCCAGGGATGCTGTTTTACATCCTACAATGTACAGGACAGTCCCCCACTGCAAGGAATCATCCACCCCAAATTCTCACTAGTGCCAAGGTCAACAAACCCTGCTGTATAGAGACAGCTCCCATTCCACATCTCCTGCCCAGGTTTCTCTCCCAAGCTTTGGATGGCAAGATGAGGAATCTTTGACCTATTTTCTGAATAAAGTACAAATCAAGGTCATCAGATAAAGAAATACTGGGGACCAAAGCTGATATATCCATTAGACATGATAGTTAATCACAGTGCCTGCCTAAGACCCACAGTACTTTTAAGGGCCGATTAAAATGTTTTAATTGTAATCTCTCTTGAAATCAGAAGAAAAAGCAAATATAGTAACAATGAATATATTATAATGAATCAAGCTTGGATTATATTACTCTTTGTATGAGCTCAGTGGTAAAACATAATTTTAGGTTTATTTTTTAATAAAGGAAGGGACCCATGAAAGCAAAAGTGTCTAGGGTCTACAAATCATAATACAGTCCTTTTAGGAAGGAGAAGGAGGCAGAGGAAATTTGAAGAGTGGATGAAATGTGAAATATCCTTGTGGGCAGTGGGAAAGCCATTTTCGGAAAGAAATGTATGATTCTCGGTAAGAATGCCAGATGTTATTAAGTGCATTTGGGGTTGGTATTCATCAATTTATAGGCATACCAATTTTTCTGGTGGTGTAATTCTCTAGCAAAGCTCAGCTGCGTGAACATGGCATAAAGCAGGCAAATGTTTGGGATTTTTAGTGCTGACCATTTGGAGTAACGGGGGAGAAACAAAGGACATAAGAGAATGTAAATAATAATGAATGGAAGGAGCTGAACTGGACAAGGAGTAAAAAAGTAGCATGGGGCCTTTGGACTGAGACGGAAAAGTCAATAAATTGGAGACTCCAGTCAGGTTGAAAACTGTATCCCGTGTGCTATGATGTGCTCAAATATCTACTTCTGCATACATCAAAAGCTAGAAATTTTAACAATATAGATTAGTTACTCTGGGAATTGCCAGAGTCATTTTGTCAAACTGTCAAACTTGCCCGTTGGTCAAGTGTTCTGTTAAAATGCAGGCATTCTCGAAAAAGGAATAAACTATGTTCTTTTGTGTTAGCACCTTAGCTTATAGCTAGTTGTGATTAGATCTAATAGGGAATAGGATTTTGAATGTGGACCTAGGAAACAGGCCAATTCAGACTAAGATTTATTTGCCAAAAATCAATGCAACTGGCACAATGGCCAACATGACAAATGGCCAATTGCAGTATTACCGATTCACCAAAAAACTGTTTCTGTTTACTGGCACAAAATCTGCAGAAATCTGTGTTGAATAAGACAGTTCACCAGCCACCGAAGATTTTTTTGAAGTTTTATTTTAGTCAATATAGTTTAGCTTAGGTTTTACTTTTAATTGGCTATAGCCATTTTACCACAGCCATTTTGCAGTAGATTTGCCAATCTGACTCAGTTGAACCTCATTTTCTTGTGTGATGCACATTCAGAAAATGAGTATTTTTCAACTGCCTATTGGGAGACGATTTTCCATGGGTCTCTCATGTTTCTGCATATCTTGTAAGCAAGATAAGCATCTTGTAAGCAAGGTGAGGCTGTCCTTTGTTCTGGACTCTCTTTTCAAAGATACTTGAGTAGTGGACAGTGTCTCCCTCTTAAGCAAAGGGCAGGAATGTTTACTTTCCATTTAAGAAGATTCGGGTTCTCTAAGCTCAGAATTCTGTAATGCAACCCATTGTGTGGGGGGGTATCACCTGGCCCTCTATCCATCACCCTGTGGGAAATGGGGTTCAGGAAACCTGAATAAAAATGCTGGTATTCTAGCTACTGTTGCTTCTTTTTTTTTTTTTTTTTAAGACTTTATTTATTTATTTGACAGAGATAGACAGCCAGCGAGAGAGGGAACACAAGCAGGGGGAGTGGGAGAGGAAGAAGCAGGCTCCCAGCAGAGGAGCCTGATGTGGGGCTCGATCCCAGAACGCCAGGATCACGCCCTGAGCCGAAGGCAGATGCTTAACGACTGAGCCAGCCAGGCGCCCCTACTGTTGCTTCTTTGAGTAATAAATTGTCCTTCCCTTCTGACCTAGGAGTCTTGTGTCTTCTACTGGCATCCATGAAACTACAGCAGACTAAAGTTAGATTACAAGGAAAGTGAAATCTCAGACACTTCTCAGTTCTTGACATGAACTGAGAAACCCGGTCCCTCAAGCGAAATATTCATTTTATGACGTCAGCTAAAAAATCTATAAATTAAAGCAATCACAAAATACTAGGAGATGAATTTAAAATACGTCAGATAAGCAAATCCCTCTACCTTAGTTCTGAAATCCTTGATATTTGAGATATATGCCACACTTGTAATTTGAAATATACAAATAATTCTCAATTTGAACGGTCATATATATCCAAAGTATTAAAAAATCTAGAATACATTAAACTTTATCCATGATGAAAGGCAATGGCAAAATAGCTGCAGAAACTCTAAAATTAGACTCAATTAAATCTTTGTGCCAGTAACCTAAACTGCACAAAAATCTCCAAAAGTTGCTACAACCACCCAGCCAATTTGAATTCCTATAAATGTAAATGGTTTAATTAATCAGGTTTTCAAATAATTTGGTAAATTTGGCAAATTTCTCATTCATTGACTTGACCTAAATAATGCCGGGGGTAGGAGAGGGGGTTAGAGAACTTGGGGACACGTGGGAGACACCAAGGCAGACCTCTCCAACTGCATGGCTTAATGGGGAGCACAGCGTGCAGCCAAGGGAATTTTCATAGACAGATAACATAGACAGAACTAGTCNTCTCCAAAAGTTGCTACAACCACCCAGCCAATTTGAATTCCTATAAATGTAAATGGTTTAATTAATCAGGTTTTCAAATAATTTGGTAAATTTGGCAAATTTCTCATTCATTGACTTGACCTAAATAATGCCGGGGGTAGGAGAGGGGGTTAGAGAACTTGGGGACACGTGGGAGACACCAAGGCAGACCTCTCCAACTGCATGGCTTAATGGGGAGCACAGCGTGCAGCCAAGGGAATTTTCATAGACAGATAACATAGACAGAACTAGTCTCATTTGGCCTTTCTACATGAAAGCTGGTACAAAATAACTTCTCCATCAAAATGAAACAATCACATTTAATAGAAGCTAGGGATTAAGAGGTGAGGCTTTGCTGACCTCAGTTCAAGACCTGGCTCTTACAATTTACCTAATCTCTGTAAGCCTCAATTTCCACATCTTGAAAGTAAAGATAATCATAGTACTTGTTTCTCAAGGATGTTGTGAGGATTAATTGAAATACGCATTTAAATTGCTTAACATGGGAGCTGCCACTTGGAAAGTGCTTAATGGTCCTAGTGTGAGATATTATTAAGAAATTTATTTTTTGAATTGGAATTTCAAAGCACCTTATCAAACAGACTTATTTCCTTTTGTGTTTTAGAAACCTTTTCTTTACACATTTAAGAGAACAGTCACAAAGATATAGCACTTTCTAAAGGGCTAGATTAGTACTGGATAAGAATTACGTGTTTTAGAGAATCCAGATACTGCTTACCACTTTGCAAATGTTTAGGTTTTGGCAGAACAACAAACAGATTTTACAAAGGCTGTCCTTTAATTATTAAACCTCTGCGTATTAAAAGGAAATCAATCCATGTGGTAATTTTTGATCCATTTGCACTTAATTAATGAAAATATGCTGTTGTAAAAAGTATTTGATGTTCTAGCAGTTCTTTACCTCCCACTTTCTTTATAAGTTACCCTTTTCTTTTGGAAGCTTAGTTTTGGAAGTTGAGTGATATGGCAATTAATGTTCACCTAAAAGAAGTCTACTTTACTTTAAAAACTAAGTGCTGCAAAGCCAGGTAAATAACATGACTCAATATCCCTGGAGATAGAATTATTGTCTTTATTGTCATTGCCGTCGAAGAGACAACATGTGGAAGAAAGAAGAGTATCCACTGATGAATCCTGCTCTTTTTATCTACCTGGAAATTAGTCAAAATTGGGGCAGGTCCAAGTGCTATTATTTCAATTACTACTATTATTGACTATAATTTATTGAGCACCTACTATGTGACAGGCATTTAACTTAAATTTACTTAGAATTTAATTCTTCCAACAACTGATGTAAGCATTATTGCCACCTATTTTCTTTTAACAGGTGAGAAAACAGGCTTAGGGAGTTTAAGGAACTTGCTCAGGATTATCCAGCTTATAAGTAACAGGGCCAGATGTTGAACCTTGAACCCTGAGTCCATCACCTTATACTCCAACTGGGCCTGATAAAACCTGGGTCTTAAATTGTCAGCATTCTGGATATATCCCAAGACTGGCCTGAGTTAAACCAGGATCTAGTCAAGAAAAAAGAAGTGAAGACTCAGGGGAAAGGGAGGATACCAAGATAACCCGGCATTATTCATATCTCTTTGGAGACATTATTTCAAATTTTTGGTTATAGTTTCTGCTGCTAACAAACCCATAATCCAATGAATATAATGAATGAGGGTGCTCCCGAGTCCTGCCACTAAGGGTTCTATTGAAGGAGGATAAAGACTTAAAAAGTTTCCTAGGTCTTGTTTTTAACATTGGCCATTTTAAAATGAAGTTACAGATATTTAAGAAGGTAAATAAACACACATTAGGATTCAGTTTAGCCATGAGTGACAGAAAACCTTAATGAGCAGTAACTTAAATCGATTAATGACAATTTTTTACAAATTCTTCCCAACTCATTCTATTAGGCCAGTATTTATCCTGATACCAAAACTAGACTGAGATAATATTTTAAAAAGAGAAAACTATAGCCCAATACTTATTATGAATATGAATGTAAAAATCCTCAACAGAATATTAACTGACAGAATTTATCATTATATGAAAGAAGTATACACCATGACCCAATGGGACTTATCCCGGGAATGCATAGTTTACTAGCTTAAAATCAGTTAATATAATAAACCATATCAATAGAATAAAAGCCAAAATCATATGATTATCTGAATAGACTGAGAAAAAAAGCAGTTGAGAAATTACAATACTCTTTCATGATAAAAACACTCCGTGACCTAGGAATAGAAGGGAACTTCCTTAATTTGATAAAGGGCATCTACAAGCAAACATTATACTGAAGATTCTAGTCAGGACAGTTAGTCAGTAAAATGACAATAGACTTCCAGATTGGAAAGGAAGAAGTAAAACTCTCTTTATTCACAGATGACATGATTTTATAAATAGAAAATACCAAGGAATTCACTAAAAAATTATTAAAGCTAATAACAAGTTGAACGTGTTGCAAGATACAAGATCAATATACAAAATTAATTGTTTCTATATATTTGTAGTGGAAAATCCAAAAATAAAATACAGCTTCATTTATAGTACAACAAAAAATTACTTTAGCAAAGAAATGTAAAAGTTGATTGAGCTAATTGAACATAATAATTATTTTTTTTAAAAAATTATACCTGAAAACTACAAAATAAGGTTGAAAGAAATTTTTC
>NC_048238.1:38892985-38973579 GCF_002007445.2 Ailuropoda melanoleuca
CTGGGATCGAGCCCCACATCAGGCTCCTCTGCTGGGAGCCTGCTTCTTCCTCTCCCACTCCCCCTGCTTGTGTTCCCTCTCTCACTGGCTGTCTCTCTGTCAAATAAATAAATAAAATCTTTTTTTTAAAAAAAAGGAAGGGAAGAATGAAGGGGGGGTGAAGAGGAGGGGGAATGAACTATGAGAGACTATGGACTCTGGGAAACACACTGAGGGCTTCAGAGGGGAGGGTGGTGGGGGATTGCGATAGGCCAGTGATGGATATTAAGCAGGGCACGTATTGCATGGAACACTGGGTGTTACACGTAAATAATGAATCATGGAACACTACATCAAAAACTAAGGATGTACTGTATGGTGACTAACATAATAAAAAATTATTATAAAAATAAATAAATAAACCATCAAAAAATGCATCATGCTGTAAATTCAAGACCTAAAACCATAAACCTCTTAAGAAAAAAGGTAGGGGTAAATCTTCATGACCTTGGATTTAACAAAGCCTTCTTAGGTCTGACATCAAAAAGCACAAGAAACCAAAGGAAAAAATAGATAAATGGACTTCATCAAAATTAAAAAGGGCTTCTTTTTTGTTTCAAAGGACACCATCAAGAAAGTGAAAAGACAAACCAGGAAATATTGTAAATAATATATCTCATATGGGACTTGAATCTAGAATATATAAGGAAGATTTACAATTCAACAATAAAAAGCGAAATAATTGAATTTAAAAATGATCAAAAGATCCAACTAGATATTCAGATCTTCCAAATATATTTTATCTTCCAAAGGAGATAAACAAATGACCAACAAACACATGCTCAACATCACTGGTCCTCAGGGTAATCCAAATCAAAACAGTAATGAGATACAACTTCACACTCACTAGGATTGGTGTAATTTTTTCATATGGAAAATAACAAGTGTTAGTGAGGATGTGGAAAAATCGGACCTCTCATACACTGCTGGTGGGAATGTAAAATGATACAGCTACTTTGGAAAACAGTCTGACGGTTCCTCAAAAAGTTCAACACAGAGTTACTATTTTACTGAGCAATTCCATTCCTAGGTATGTACTCAAGAGAAATGAAAATATATTTCCACACGAAAACATATATGAACGTTCATAGTAGCATTGTTCATAAGAGTCAAAAAGCAGAAACAACCCACATAGATGAAAAATAGGTAAACATAATGTAGTATACCCATATATTAGATTACTATTAGGCCATAAAATGTACTGGTACATGCAACGCCATCGATGAACCTTGAAAACATGCTAAATAAAAGATGGCCGTCACACAGGACCACACATACTTCAATTTTATGAACCCTCCCAAACAGGCACATCTAATGAGACAGAAAGTAAATGAGTGGTTGCCTAGGGCTGGAGGCTATGGAGATAGAGGTGATAGTTAAAGAGTATAGAATCTGTCTTTGAGATCATACAAATGTTCTAAAGTTGATTGTAGTGATGGTTACACATCTCTGTGACTATACTAAAAAACATTGACTTGTGCACTTTAAAATGTGTAAGTAGTGTGGTATATGAATTATATCTCAACAAAGTTGTTACCAAAAAACCCCAACAACACAAAAACAAACAATAAACAAAGTGAAACAAGATGCAGTATAAAATTTAGACTGTAAATTCATATATTCTTTTTAAAGATTTTATTTATTTATTTGACAGAGAGAGAGAGACAGCCAGTGAGAGAGGGAACACAGGCAGGGGGAGTGGGAGAGGAAGAAGCAGGCTCCCAGCGGAGGAGCCTGATGTGGGGCTCGATCCCAGGACTCTGGGATCATGCCCTGAACCAAAGGCAGACGCTTAACNAAGAAGCAGGCTCCCAGCAGAGGAGCCTGATGTGGGGCTCGATCCCAGGACTCTGGGATCATGCCCTGAACCAAAGGCAGACGCTTAACGACTGAGCCACCCAGGCTGTAAATTCATATATTAAAAAAGAAGTCTGAAAATTGATCTCAGTAAAATAAACAAAAATAAATTTTAAAAAAAGAGAAAGAGAATCAAGAAAAATAATGAAATAGAAAAAATATAGAGATCAAGAAAACCAAAAGATGGTCCTTTAAAAAGGTGATGAGACTGTGCAGAAATTAAAGGAAAAAATAACCAATACTAGAAATAAACAAAGAAGATTCACTACAATGTATGACACAAACATTGGTAGAACTGAATGGATAAGTACAAAAAAACCACAATTATAGCTAGAGACATCAAAAGCCCTTTCTTATCAACTGATAAAACAGCTAGATGAAAATAAGCAACAATATAGAACCCCATGCTACCACCAACCAACAGGATATAATTCACATTTATAAGATACTCCACCTCAAAACAGTAGAACACACATTCTTTTCAAGTGCCTAGAAAATACTTATAATGATAAACCACATTCTGAATCACCAAACAAACCTTAAATTTTTAAAAATTGAAATCATACACTGTATGTTCTTTGACCGTAATGGAATCACACTACACACCAATAACAGAAAGATAATAGGAAAATCTCTAAACACTTGGAAGTTTAAAAAAAAAGCACTTTCTAATACTCCATGGGTTAAAGAGGAAATCTCAAGGGAAATTTAAAAATGAATAGAATTAAATGAAAACACAACATATCAAAATATGTANCTTTTCAAGTGCCTAGAAAATACTTATAATGATAAACCACATTCTGAATCACCAAACAAACCTTAAATTTTTAAAAATTGAAATCATACACTGTATGTTCTTTGACCGTAATGGAATCACACTACACACCAATAACAGAAAGATAATAGGAAAATCTCTAAACACTTGGAAGTTTAAAAAAAAAGCACTTTCTAATACTCCATGGGTTAAAGAGGAAATCTCAAGGGAAATTTAAAAATGAATAGAATTAAATGAAAACACAACATATCAAAATATGTATGATGTAACTAAAGCAGTGTTGAGAGGGAAATTCATAGCACTAAGTGCTTACATTAGAAAGAAGGTAAGGTGTCAAATCAATAATGAAAGTTCCTACTTCTAGAAACTAGAAAAAAGAAGAGCAAAATAAAGCAAAACAAGTAGAAAGAAGGAAATAATAAATAATACAGACAGCAGAACTCAGTGAAATTGAAAACAAAAAAAAAGAGAGAAAAAAGTTAATGAAACAAAAAACTGTTTATTTGGAAGATCAAGAAGGATGGCAAATCTCTAGCAGGAGTTACAAATATAAAGAGAGAAGACCCAATCACCAAAACCAGGAATAAAACTGGGTACCACCTGTAGTCATTAATAAGGATAATAAGGTAATACAGGCACACCTCAGAGATATTGCAGATTCCAGACCACCACATTAAAGCAAATATAACAATAAAGCAAGTCAAATAAATTTTTGGTTTTCCAGTGCATATGAAAGCTATGTTTACACAAACTGTAGTCTGCTAAGCAGGCAATAGCATCATGTTTAGGGGCGCCTGGGTGGCTCAGTTGGTTAAGCGTCTGCCTTCAGCTCAGGTCATGATCTCAGGGTCCTGGGATCGAGTCCCACATCAGGCTCCTTGCTCAGCAGGGAGCCTACTTCTCCCTCTGCCTCTGCCACTCCCCCTGCTTGTGCGCTCTCTCGCTCTCTCTCTCTCTGACAAATAAATAAATAAAATCTTTCAAAAATAAAATTCTGTCTAAAAAAAACCAATATACACACCTTAACTTAGGAATACTTTACTACTAAAAAATGCTAACCATCATCTGAGGTTTCAGCGAGTCACAATCTTTTTTTGCTTGATGGAGGGCCTTGCCTCAGTGCTGACGGTTGCTGACTTCATCAGGGTGGTGATTGCTGAAGGTAGAGGTGGCTGTGGCGATTTCTTAAAATAAGACAATAATAAAGCTTGCCACATCAATTGACTCTTCCGCTCACAAATGATTTCTCTGTAGTGTGCAATGGTGTTTGTAGTATTTTACCCACAGTAGAACTACTTTCAAAATTGGAGTCAACCCTCCCAAAGCCTGACACTGCTTTATGAGCTAAGTTTCCATGAGATTCTAAATCCTTTGTTGTCATTTTAACAATCTTCACAGCATCTTCACTAGGAGTAGTTCCATCTCAAGAAACCACTCTCTTTGTTCATCCATAAGAAACAACTCCTCATTCATTAAATGTCATCCATGACATGGCAGCAATTCAGTCCCATCCTCAGGCTCCACTTCTAAGTCTAGTTCTGTTGCTGTTTGCAGCACATCTGCAGTTACTTCCTCCCCTGAAGTCTTGAGTCCCTTCAACCCAACCATGAGCGTTGAAATCAACTTCTTCCAAACTTATGTTCATGTGGATACTTTGACCACTTCTCATGAATCACAAATGTTCTTAATGACATCTAGAATGGTGAATCCTTTCCAGAAGTTTTTCAATTTACTTTGCCCAGAGGAATCACTATCCGTAGCAGCTATAGCCTTATGCAATGTATTTCTTAAATAGGTTTGAAAGTCAAAATTACTCCTTGATCCACGGGCTGCAGAATGGAGTTTGTGTTAGCATTCATGAAAGCAACATTAATCTTGTTGTATATTTTCACCAGAGCTCTTGGGTAACCAAGTGCATTGTCAATGAACAGCAGTATTTTTAAAGGAATCTTCTTTTCTGAGTAGGTCCCAAAAGGGAGCTTAAAATACTCGGTGAACCATCTTGTAAACAGATGTGCTGTCATCCAGGCTTTGTCGGTCCATTTATAGAGCACAGGCAGAGTAGATTTAGCGTAATTCTTAAGGGCCGTAAGATTTTTGGAATGGTAAATGAGCACTGGCTTCAACTTCAAGTCACCAACTGCATTAGCCCCTAACAAGAGGGTCAGCCTGCCCTTTGAAGCTCTGAAGCCAGGCATTGACTCCTCTTCTGTAACTATGGAAGTGCTAGGTGACATCTGCTTCGAATGCAAGGCTATTTCATCTACACTGGAAACCCATTGCTCGGTGTAGTCACTCTCCTTCATGATCTTAGCTGGACCTTCTGTACACCTTGCTGCAGCTTCTATATCAGCACCTGCTGCTTCGTCTTGTACTTTGACGTTACAGAGACAGCTTCTCTCCCTAAATCTCATGAACCAACTTCTTCTACCTTCAAACTCTTCTTCTGAACCTTCCTCACCTCTTTTAGCTTTCATGGAATTGAAGAGAGTTAGGGCCTTGCTCTGAATTAGGTTTTGGTTTGACAGACTGTCATGCCTAATTTGATCTTCTATCCAGATCACTAGAACTTCCTCCATATCAGCGAGAAGCCTGTTTCACTTTCTTGTCATCTGTGTGTTCACTGGAGGAGCATTCTTAACTTTCTTCAAGAAACATTTCCTTTGCATTCACAACTTGGCTGTTTGGCACAGGAGACCAGCTTTTGGCCTATCTCAGGTTTCAACATGCCTTCCTCACTGAGCTGAACCATTTCTAACTTTTCATGTGAGGTGAGACATGCAACTCTTCCTTTCACTTGAACACTTAGAGGCCATTACAGGGTTATTAACTGGCTTGATTTCAGTATCATTGTGTTTCAAAAAATAGGATGCCTGAGGAGAGAGAGATATGGGGAACAGCTGGTCAGTGGAGCAGTCAGAACACGCACATTTATTTATTAAATTTGTCATCTGCTATGTGTGTGGTTCATGGCATCCCCAAACAATTACAATAGTAACATCACAGATCATTGATCACAGGTCTCCATAACAAATACAATAATAATGAAAAAGTTTGAAATATTGCAAGAATTATCAAAATGTGACACAGAAACACGAAGTGAGCAAATGCTGCCAGTAGACTTGCTCAACACGGGATTGCCACAAGCCTTCAATTTGTAAGAATGCAGTATCTGTGAAGCACAATAAAACAAGGTATGCCTGTATTACAAACAACTTTACGTACATAAATTCAACAACTTAGATGAAATGGACCAATTTCTCAGGAATCACATGTTGTTTAAACTCAACCAATATGAAATAGATCATCTGAACAGTCCTGTAACAATTAAAGAAATTGAATTTGTAATTTTAAAACTCCCCCCCAAAAGAAGTATCTTGGCTCAAATGTTTTCACTGAAGAGTTCTACCAAACATTTAAAGATTTAGCACCAGAGGGGAGGTTGGTGGGGGGATGGGTAAGACAGGTGAAGGGGATTAAGGAGGGCACTTGTGATGAGCGCCGGGTATTGTATGGAAGTGTTCAATCACTATATTGTACACCTGAAAGAAATATTACACTGTATGTTAACTCACTGGAATTTGAATAAAAACTTTAAAGAGTTAATACTAATTATATATAATCTTTTCCAGAAAATGGAAGAGGCAAGTCTGTTGCCACAGACCCCCTGTAGATTACACTGGCTTTTGCCCCACAAGTATTTGCATTCCCTGGTGCCAGCTGCCTGAGTCCCTCCTCACTCCATCCCCCCATCCCCTGCACCTGCCACAGTGCAGGAACTGCACTACTAGCCAGTCCAGGCTTCTGCAGCTGCATAAGAGCAAGATACCAGCCTAGACCCTTGGGACTGACCCACACTGCTCTATGTGTGCTCAGGGCTAGACCCTTCAGTTGTATGCCACCATGCTGCTGGCCTGATACCATGACCAGCCTCCACTTCTGTGAGCTCACGCAGAGGGAGACCAGCAGGCAGGGGAGAGCATGCCAGCAACCAGGGTCCCCACAGCTGCTTGTGGAGCCAAATCAGGTCCTGTTTTCAGTCACGGGCTTATACCACTGTGTCACCTATAGCTGGACTTTCCAACTGTGAATCTGCATGCCCCTGGTGTGAACCTCATCACCAGCCTCCATTGCTGTGCACACCAACAACCAAGGCCTCTGCAGCATCAGTGTGCCTCTAGTTGGCCCTGTGCCTTGCTGTCCCCCTTGGCACCCTTCACTACACACGTGTTTGCAACTGGACCCTGCCACTTATAGGCACCTGCCGCCAAGTATGTGCATACCACCAACTCTGACTACCACTGCTTGCCCTGGTCCCTAGCTACTGAACCTGGAGGTGTTGCTGAGGACCCCAACATTTCTTGTAACCTCTGTGGATCCCCTGCTGGGTTTGCCAAGGACTGTGCAGTTGTCAGTGGCCTGAGTTGAGGAGCCACCACATCCCCCCAGATCTGATGCTGCCACACGCCCTGGCACTTGGTGGCCTATATTACCAGGACCAGGGTTACAACATACTTCTGCATGCCCCACCCACATGTTAAAGTCTTCCCTTAATGAAGTCAATCTATAAAATCTGGAGAAAGTGACCACTTGTTCAAATGTGTAGATACCTGTGCAAAACTATAGGGATCACAAAGAATTGAGGAAACATGACACAACCAGAGGAACATAATAAACTTCCAGTAACTGATCACAAAGAAATGGGGATCCAGGAATTGCCCAATAAGGAATTCAAAACAAGTGATCTAAAGATGCTCAGAGAACTAAAAGAGAACACAGATAAACCAAAACTAACTCAAGTCTATTGCAAACTAAAAAGCCAATGTGATGGTTAGTTATATGGCTAAATCTATGGTTAGCTAATGGCTCAGCCATTAACTGATGGCTGAGCCATCATGCCCTGATATTTAGTCAAACATTATTCTGTGTGTTTCTATAAAAGTGTTTTTTGAATGAGCTTAACATTTAAATGGATGGACTTTGAGTAAAACAGATTACTCTCCATAGATGGGTGGACCTCATCCAATCAATTGGAGACCTTATTAGAACAAAGACTCTCCGAGCAAAAAGGAATTCTGCTAGCAGACTGCCTTTGAACTCCAACTGTAGCTTCCCTGGGTCTACTCTGTGAGTTACGAAATTACAACATGAATTGAATTCACAACCTCCCAGGGTGTTTACCATTAAAGTGAGGGCATTGATTGAAAAGGAATGAGATCCTGAAAATTGGAACAGGGCTGTATGGGAAGACCTGATGAAACTGGGGACACGGAACCTCTAAATTTGAATGAATCCTCATTGCCAGAGGAAGTAGCCTCAACAAAATAGAGGCCATGTATGACAAGCCCACAGCTACCATCATATTCAATAATGAAAGACTGAAAGCTTTTCTTCTAAAATCAGAAATAAGACAAGTTTCCTCAATCTCACCACTTCCATTCAACATAGTACCAGAAGTCTTAGCCTGAGCAATTAGGCAAGAAAAAGAAATAAAAGACATTGAAATCAGAAAGGAAGAATTAAATTGTTTCTCTGTTAGTAGATGACATGATCTAATATACAGAAAACACTAGAAACCACACCAAAAAAATGTTAGAACTAATAAATGAATTTAGTAAAGTTGCAGGATACAAAATTAAAATACAAAAATCAGTTATGTTTCTATACACTAACAATAAGCTATCTGAAAAGAAATTAAGAAAGCAATCCCATTTACAATTGCATTGAAAAGAATAAAATACTTGGGAATAAATTTAACCAAGGAGGTGAAAGATCTTTATACTGAAAACTATAAGGCTCTGATGAAAGAGATAGGAGAAGACACAAATAAATGGAAAGATATCCCATGTTCAAAGATTAGAAAAATTAATATTGTTAAAATAGTCATACTACCTAAAGTGATCTAGATTCAATGCAATCTCTATCAAAATTCCAGTGGCATGTTCCACAGAAATAGAACAGTTTTCTTAATATTAATATGGAACCACCATAGACCTCAAATAGCCAAAACTGTCTTGAGACAAAAGAACAAAGCTAGAGGCATCACACTTCCTTATTTCAAACTATATTACAAAACTATAGTAATCAAAACAGTATGCTACTGGCATAAAAACAGACACATAGACCAATACAACAGGATAAAGAGCCCAGAAATAAACCAGTACATATCCAGTCAATGAATCTTTGACAAGGGTACCAACTACACAGTGAGGAAGGAACAATCTATTCGATAAATGGTGTTGGGAAAACTGGATATCCACACACGAAAGAATGAGATTGGACCTTTATTTTACACCAAACACAAAATCCACCTGAAATGGATTGAAGACTTAAGCATAAGACCTGAAACTGTAAAACTCAGTCAAAAAACATATGGAAAAGGCCCCTTGACATTGGTTTTCAAAATGATTTTTGGGTATGACATCAAAAGCACAAGCAACAAAAGCAAAAACAAACCAGTGGGAAGATACGAAATTAAAAAGCTTCTGCACAGAAAAAGAAAGAATAGTGAAAAGGCAACCTACAGAACAGGAAAGAATATTTGGAAACTATATACCTAAAAGGAGTTCATATCCAAAATACATAAGGAATTCATAAAAGTCAAGAGCAAAAACAAATAACAGATAATTCAATTTAAAAGTGGGCAAAGGACCTAAGTAGACATTTTTCCAAAGTACACATGCAAATACCCAACAGATGTATGAAAAGTTGCTCAACATCACTAATCATAAGGGAAATGCAAATCAAAGCCACAATGAGGTATCACCTCATAGCTGTCAGGATGACAATTATAAAAACAACAAGATAGAATGAACATTGGCAAGGGTGTGGAAAACAGAGAACCCTTCTACACTGTTTGTGGAAATGTAAATCTGTACAGCCGTTAAGTAAAACAGTATGGAGTTTCCTAAAAAAATTAATCATAGAACTACCAAATAATACAGAAATTCTCTTTCTGAGTATATATCCAAAGAAAATGAAATCAGTATCGCAGAGAAATATCTGCACTGTTATGTCCATTGCAGCATTATTCACAATAGCCAAGATATGAAAACACCCTAAGTGTCCATTGATGGATGAATGGATAAAAAATATGTATATTACACATATAAAATATGTAGTTAATGGAATATTATTCAGCCATAAAAAATCCCATCATTTTTAACAACATGAGTGAACTGTGAGGGCATTATGCTAAGTGAAGTAAGTCAGACAGAGGACAAATACTATAAGAGCTCACTTGTGGACTCTAACAAAGCCAAATGCACAGAACCAGAAAGTAAAACAGTGTTTTCCAGGAGCTTAGGGGAGGCCCAATGGGGGAAATGAGATGTTGATCAAAAGGTACAAACTTCCAGTTATAAGAGGAGTAAGTTCTGGGGATATACTGTAAGCATGGTGACTACAGTTAACAAAACTGTATCGAACACTTGAAAGTTGTTAAGAGGCTTTTGGGGAAGAGTTAAGATGGCTTTTGGGGAAGAGTTAAGATGGCTGAGCTTGCCTTGTCCCTCAAACATAGCCAGATCAACATCAAATCATTTTGAACAATTAGGAAATCGATCTGAGGATTAAGAAAACAATTGCACAATTGGAAGGACGGAATGTGGCAGGTGTAAGGTTTGGAGCCATAAATTCGGGGAGAGAAAAGCTGCCATGTTACAAAGGGGAGGGAGCCCTTTTCATGGAGTGAAGTAAGGGAGAGAGGAAGAGAACAGGAGAGAGAGCAGCACATAGGGTTCAAGCAAGATGCCATGGTGTGGGGATCCCCTGGATCACTCCCCTTCCTGGAGTACATTTGGAAGAGAGTATTTCGCCTCTGCAAGGATAAAAGACCCACCAGGCCCCATTGAGCAGGAGTTCAATAGCAGGGGACAGACGTGTGCTCAGAGGGCAGATAACTTGGTCAAAGCTTTCTGCTGTGCTTCAGCATAGACTCCAGGCACTTCTGCAGGTGTGCAACTGCTTTTCTGGGACAGAATGATGCTGGACACAGCCCTGCAAGGCTCTCCTCCAGGGGAGGAGTGGGGAGAGGGGTCTATGCCTTGCTGGGTCCTTTAAGATTTGTAGTTTTGAGTCTCAGCCATCAGCCAGAGATAAAACACAGGGGAATTGTGGCATCAGGCCTGCCCACAGCCAGGCACAGACAGGTTGAGGACAGAGATCTGACAAAACCCTAGGATACAGGCAAGGAGATTGTTCGTTTTTCTGTGAGGGCCTCCTGCACAGCGGCAGCCATGAGTTCCCCTCCCTGGGGACCAGAGGGTGGGGTGACGTCATCTTCCACCACCACTTCCACCAGCATGGTGGGACTTCAAAAAGAAACACAGAGCCACCAGTGGAGGCTGGAGTCATTTACACCAAACCCCTCCTCTCTGTGCCCAGCAGAGGCATCTTTACCAGGGCAGATCTGTGAGCCAGCACAGCGGACCTCTCCGTCAGAAGACCAACACATGCCCCCCCACCATGTTCCAAGTCTTCAGATCACAGAGTGTGCCAAAGCATCAGCTTCAGTTCTGGTGGAAATAGGACCAGACTTTTTATTTATTTATTTATTTATTTAATCTTATATGTATATGTATTTTTTCTTTTTTCTTTGGAATCAGGCTTACAGTTTTCTGTTTATTTGTTGGTTNACTCAGGGGACCGGCTGAAAAAGGTGTCCCCTACTCCTCCGCCATCTTAACCTCCCCCCTGTTTGTTTTCTTTTCTTGGTTTTTGATCAGCCTTCTTTCTCTTTTTTCCTTCTTTCTTTTTCTTTGAAATCAGGCTTGTAGTTTTTTGTTTGGTTGTTTCTTTGCTTTTTTTTCCTTTTCCTTTACTCTTTTCTTGGATCACCCTTTTTTTTTTTTCAATCAGGCTTATCTTAACTAACTAATCAAAGCACACCTAGTTAAAGCCCCAAACACCCCCCACCACAAGCAAGCGGGAATTCTGCAGAGGACTGACCTGTGGGAAAGAGCTGCCAAAACACACCAGCAGAGCGTACCCAGCGTACACCAGACACATTTTCTGAAGTGCCAGGCTCTGGACAGTGTAGGACCCCTTGTTAATGTAGTATTACTCTCAGGAGCAAGAAACAAAACAAGCTTTCATAACACACTAAAGACAGAAACATAGACATAATGAAAGTTGTGGGTATTCTCCCCAAAAGAAAGGTCAAGAAGAAATCACAGCCAAGCATTTGTTCAACAGATATAAGCAATATGTCTGAACAAGAATTTAGAACAACAGTCATAAGAATACTAGGCTTGAAAGAAGTATAAAAGACACAAGAGAAACCCTGGCTGCAGATTTATAAGACCTAAAAACTAGTCAGGCCAAAATAAAAAATACTATAATCGAGATGCAAAATCGAATGGATGTAATCCCAATGAGGATGGCAGAAGTAGAGGAACAAATACATGCTATGAAAGATAAAATTATGGGAAATAATGAAGCTGAAAAGAAGAGGGAAAGAAAGCTATTAGATCATGAATATAGGCCTAGGAAACTCAGCAATTCGACAAGGAACAATAATATCCATATCATAGGAGTCCTAGAAGAAGAGGAGTGAGAAAAAGGGATAGAAGGTTTATTTGAACAAATTGTAGTTGAGAACTTCCCTAATCTGGGGAAAGAAACAGGCATTCAAGTCCAAGAGTCACAGAGAACTCCCATGAAAATCAGCAAAAATAGTTCAAAACCAAGATATATCACCGTGAAACTTGCAAAATACAAAGATAAAGAGAGAATTCTAAAAGAAGCTAAGGAAAAAAGGTCCTTAACCTACAAACATAGAAACATAAGGTTAGCAGCAAACCTGTCCATGGAAACATGGCAGGCCAGAAGAAAGTGGCATGATATATTCAACGTGCTGAATAGGAAAAATATGTAGCCAAGAATACAATATCCAGCAGGGCTGTCATTCAGACTAGAAGAAGAGATAAAGAGTTTCCAACATAAGCAAAAATTAAAGGAGTTTGTGAACACTAACCCAGCTCTGCAAGAAATATTAAAGGGGGCCCTTTGACCAGGAAAGAGACCAAGAAAGCAAGAAAGACTAGAAAGGAACAGAGATTATCTACAGGAACAGTGACTTCACAGGTAATACAAGGGCAGTAAATTCTTATCTATCAATAATTACTCTGAATGTAAATGGACTAAATGCTCCAATCAAAAGACATAGGGTATCAGAATGGAGTAAAAAAAAAAAAAAGACCCATCAATATGTTGCTTCCGAGAGACTAATTTTAGGGCACCTGGGTGGCTCAGTTGGTTAGGTGACTGCCTTTGGCTCAGGTCATGATCCTGGAGTCCCAGGATCGAGTCCTGCATTGGCCTCCCTGCTCAGCAGGGAGCCTGCTTCTCCCTCTGTCTCCCCCCTCTCATGCTCTCTCTCTCTCATTCTCTTTCTCTCTCTCAAAGAAATAAATAAAATCTTAAAAAAAAAAAAGCAAGAGACTCATTTTAGACCTAAAGACACCTGGAGAAATTGATGGGGTGGAGAACCATCTATCATGCTAATGAACATCAAAAGAAAGCTGGAGTAGCCATACTTGTATCAGACAAGCTATATTTTAAACCAAAGACTGTAATAAGAGATGAAGAAAGGCACTATATCATAATAAACTGGTCTATCCAACAAAAAGATCTAACCATTGTAAATATTTATGTCCCTAACTTGGGAGCACCCAAATACATAAAGCAATTAATAATAAACATAAAGTCACTGATGGATAATAATATAATAATAGTAGGAGATGTTAACACCCCACTCACAGCAATGGACAGATCATCTACACAGAAGATCAACAAGGAAACAATGGCTTTCAACTGGACCAGATGGACTTAACAGGCATATTCAAAACATTTCATCCTAAAGCAACAGAATACACATTCTTTCTGAGTTCACATGAAACATTCTCTAGAAAAGATCACATACTGGATCACAAATCAGGCCTCATCCAGTACAAAAAGACTGAGATCATACCATGCATATTTTCAGACAACAATGCAAAAAAAACTTGAAACTTGAAGTCAAACACAAGAAAAAATTTGGAAAGACCACAAATACATGGAGGTTAAAGAATATCCTATTAAAGAATGAATGAGTTAACCAGGAAAATTAAAGAGGAAATTTAAAAATAAAAATGAGGGGCGTCTGGGTGGCTCAGTAGTTAAGCATCTGCCTTTGGCTCAGGGGGTGATCCCGGCGTTATAGGATCGAGACCCACATCAGGCTCCTCCACTGGAAGCCTGCTTCTTCCTCTCCCACTCCCCCTGTTTGTGTTCCCTCTCTCGCTGGCTGTCTCTCTCTCTGTCAGATAAATAAATAAAATCTTTTAAAAAAAATAAAAATAAAAATGAAGACATGACAGTCCAGACCCTTTGGGATGTAGCAAAGGGAGTCATAAGAGGGAAGTATATAGCAATAGAGGCCTTCCTCAAGTAGCAAAAAAAGTCTCAAATATACAACCTAAACTTACACCTAAAGGAACTAGAAAAAGAACAGCAAATAAAGCCTATAACTAGCAGAGGGGAAATAACTAAGATTAGAGCAGAAATAAATATAGAAGTCAAAAAAAAAACAGTAGAGGAGATCAATGAAACTAGGAGCTGTTTCTTTGAAAAAATTAACAAAATTGATAAACCCCTAGCCAGACTTATCAAAAAGAAAAGAACAAAGACCCAAGTAAATAAAATCATGAATGAAAAAGAGATCACAACCAACACCACAGAAATACAAACAATTGCAAAAGGATATTATGAGCAATTATATGCTAACAAATTGGGCAGTCTGGAAGAAATAAATTCCTAGAAACATATAAATACCAAAACTGAAACAGGAAGAAATAGAAAATTTGAACAGACCCATAACCAGCAGAGAAATTGAATCAGCAATCAAAAATTTCCCAAAAAACAAGAGTCCAGGGCCACATGGCTTCCCAGGGGAGTTCTACCAAACATTTAAAGAAGAATTAATACCTACTCTTCTGAAGCTGTTCCAGAAAATGGAAATGGCAAGAAAACTTCCAAACTCATTCTGTGAGGTCAGCATTACCTTGATTCCTAAACCAGACAAAGACTCCCTAAAAAAGAGACTTATAGACCAATATCCCTTATGAACATGGGTGCAAAAATTCTCAACAAGATACTAGCTAATTGAATCCAATAAAAGGATTATTCACCATGATCAAGTAGGTTTTATTCCTGGGATGCAGGGTGGTTCAATATCCACAAATCAATCAATGTGATGCACCACATTAATAAAAGAAAGGATAAAAGCCGTACGATCCTCTCAATGGATGCAGAAAGAGCATTTGACATAACATAGCATCCTTTCTTGATAAAAACCCTGAAGAAAGTAGGGGTAAAAGGAACATACCTCAACATCATAAAGGCCATATACAAAAGACCCACAACTAATATCATCCTCAATGGGGAAAAACTGAGAACTTTGCCCCTAAGATCAGGAACATGACAGAGTGGACAGACGTCCACGTCCACTCTCACCACTACTGTTCCACATAGTACTGAAAGTCCTAGCCTCAGCAATCAGACAACGAAAGAAATAAAAGGCATCCAAATTGGCAAGGAAGAAGTTAAACTTCCACTCTGCACAGACAACATGATACTTTACTTAGAAAACCCAAAAGACTCCACCAAAAAATTGCCAGAACAAATATATAAATTCAGCAATGTCACAAGATATAAAATCAATGTACAGAAATCTGTTGCATTTCTTTTTTTTTTTAAACATTTTATTTATTTATTCGACAGAGATAGAGACAGCCAGTGAGAGAGGGAACACAAGCAGGGGGAGTGGGAGAGGAAGAAGCAGGCTCATAGCGGAGGAGCCTGATGTGGGGCTCGATCCCACAATGCCGGGATCACACCCTGAGCTGAAGGCAGATGCTTAACCACTGTGCCACCCAGGCGCCCCAGAAATCTGTTGCATTTCTATGCACCCATAATGAAGTAACAAAAGAGAAATCAGGAAATTGATCCCATTTACAGCTGCACCAAAAACCATAACACACCTAGGAATAAAACTAACCAAAGAAGTAAAAGAGCTATACACTGAAAACTATAGAACATTTATGAAAGAAGTTAAAGAAACACAAAGAAATGGAAAAACATTCCATGCTTATGGATTGGAAGAACAAATATTTTTTTAAATGTCTATACTACCAAAGCAATCTACATAATTATTGCAATCCCCATCAAAGTAACACCAGCATTATTCACAGAGCTAGAACATACAATTCTAAAATTTGTATGGAATTAGAAAAGACCCTGAATAGCCAAAGTAATGGTGAAAAAGAAAAGCAGAGTGAAAGCGTCACAATTCTGGACTTCAAGCTGTATTACAAAGCTGTAGTCATCAAGATTTTATGGTACTGGCACCAAAATACACACATAGATCAATGGAACAGAATAGAGAACCCGGAAATGGACCCACAACTGTATGGTCAACTAATCTTTGGTAAAGCAGGAAAGAATATCCAATGCGAAAAGGACAGTGTCTTCAACAAATGGTGGGAAAACTGGACAGTGACATGTGGAAGAAGGAAACTGGACCCCTTTCTTACACCATACACAAAAATAAATTCAAAATGGATGAAAAACCTAAATGTAAGACAGGAAACCATCAAAATCTTAGAGAAGAAAACAGAAAGCAACTTTTTACTACACACATCTCTGGAAGCAAGGGAAACAGGAGCAAAAATGAACTATTGGGACTTCATCGAGATAAAACTTTCCACGGCAAAAGAAACAATCAACAAAACTAAAAGGCAACCTTCAGAATAGGAGAAGATACTTGCAAATGACATATCAGATAAAGGGCTAGTATCCAAAATCTGTAAAGACCTTATCAAACTCAACACTCAAAAAGCAAACAATCCAGTTAAGAAATGGGCAGAAGACATGAATAGATATTTTCCAAAGAAGATAACCAGGTGGCTAACAGACACATGAAAAAATGCTCAACATCACTCGTCATCAGGGAAACACAATTCAAAACCACAATGAGATATTGACTCACACCTGTCAGATTGTCAAAATTAACAACTCAGGAAACAACAAATGTTGGTAAGGATACGGAGAAAGGGGAACCCTCTTACACTGTTGGTGGGAATGCAAACTGGTGCAGCCACTCTGGAAAACAGTATGGAGGCTCCTCTAGAAGTTAAAAATAGAACTACCCTGACCCAGCAATTGCACTGCTATGTATTTATCCAAAGGATACAAAAATGCTGATTTGAAGGGGCACATGCACCCCAATGTTTATAGCAGCAATGTCCACAATAGCCAAATTATGGAAAGAGCCCAAATGTCCATTGATTGATGAATGGCTAAAGAAGATGTGGTCTATATACACAATGGAATATTACTTGGCCATCAAAAAAGAATGAAATCTTGCCATTTGCAACAACATGGATGGAACTAGAGGGTATTATGCTAAGAGAAATAAGTCAGTCAGAGAAACACTAATATCATATGATTTCACTCATATGTGGAATATAAGTAACAAAACGGATGAATACAGGGGAAGGGAAGGAAAAATAAAATAAGAGAAAAACAGAGAGGGAGGCGAACCATAAGAGACTCTTAACTATAGAGGATAAACTGAGGATGGCTGGGAGGGGTGGGCTAAATGGGTGACCGGTATTAAGGAGGACACTTGGGATAAGCTCTGGGTATTATATGTAAGTGATGAATCACTAAATTCTATTCCTGAAGCCAAAAGAAGGAAGGAAAGAAAGAAAGAAAGAAAGAAAGAAAGAAAGAAAGAAAGAAAGAAAGAAAGAAAAAGAAAGAAAGAAAGAAAGATGCCGAGAGAGAGTCTTAAATGTTCTCATCCTAATAACGACCACAAAATGGCAATTATGTGAGGGAAAGGATGCATTAACTATCCTTTTTGTGATAAACATTTTGCTGTATATAAGAATATGAAATCTTCACACACATATACAATATTATGTGTTAATTGTATCTCAGTAAAGCTGGAAAATGTGTGTCTGTTTCCAAATTTCTATTTTTTTGTAAGGATACCAGTCATACTGGATTAGGGACTCATCCTACTTCACTCTTGCCTCATCTTAACTAATTACATCCTCAACAATACTATTTCCAAGTAAGGTCACATTTTGAGGGACTGGGGGACAAGACTTGAACATATGAATTTTGGGGGAACATAAATCAATCTGTAACCATATGCTTCTAATATAAACATCAATTCTAGTTTCTGGATATGTAGGTAGGTAGTGAAAGCCTGAAGCATCATGGAAATATTATATACCAATTCAAGGATAGTAGTTACCTCCAGAGAGTGGGGGAGATAGGAAGAAATGTTTAGTGATGCTAATAGTCTCCTTAAACTTAAAAAAAAAAAAAAAGTTCTGTGGCCAATATGGCAAATAACTGTTAAATCTGAGTTCTAAGTGGCAGGTAGTTGGACGTATATTGTATTATTTTCTAAACTCTTCCAAGTATTTGATAGTTCATATCTATAAAAAAGTAATTCATTCCGGGGTGTCTGGGTAGCGCAGTCGTTAAGCATCTGCCTTCGGCTCAGGGCGTGATCCCGGTGTTCTGGGATTGAACCCCACATCAGGCTCCTCCGCTATGAGCCTGCTTCTTCCTCTCCCACTCCCCCTGCTTGTGTTCCCTCTCTCGCTGGCTGTCTCTCTGTCAAATAAATAAATAAATATTTTTAAAAAAACTTAAAAAAAAGTAATTCATTCCTTCATTCACTTTCTAGAAAGAAGCTGCAATGGGGCTGACTCGCCGAGTCAGCTTTTCCTTCAACAATTAGAGATTGTCATTGTTTTTACATTTTAAAATCAAATGAAGTGTTGCTGTGATTTTAGCAATCCTGTTATTTATAAAAATATGTATCTTTAAAGATATGAGGACACTCAGTGGGCTGAGATGCTTTGTCATGAGATATAAGCATCATCTGAGACAGGCAAAGAGAAAACAATTTCTAACCCCGCATTTTATGCTCATTCCATGGCCTGAAACAGGGGTAGAAACATACAAAAATCTTTAAAATCTTTCTTTCTTCCTCCTACCCTTTATCTCCCTCTCTCTCTCTCCTCTTGGCTTATAAAGTTCAGTTCATTTAAATCCCATTTGTAAATTTGTTTTCTACCCAATTGCTGACTGCATAGATTTACACAAATTAAGAGGATATCTGAGTCAAAGGATCTCAAAGTCTAGCCCTGCTTCACCAATAGCTAACTGCTTGCTTTGGGGCAAATCTCTCAAACTTTATTTTTTTCGTCTAGAAAATAAAAAGCTCTGATTAGATAGTCTGAGATCTGAAAGTATTTAGAAAAACAAAGGTGATTGATGGAGCAGGACATACAAATTTTATGTAATTTGTGAAAATGTAAAAATTTCAGTTAAATATGCGTGTATTTTCAATTATGTGATAAGTTACGTAGCTGATGTGATTAACTTTTTCTCAGAGTGGAACACAATCACTTGTTTGTTCTGGCAACACGTAGGCACAATCTATGTTAATCTGAATCAATTATGCAGCTCCCAACATAATATTATCCACACATCAAGACTCTTCAAGTTCCTTGACAATGATAGAACACATTTCCTGGGAAGGAAAAATAAATCTTTGTAAAATCCAGATGCCAGATGCAGCTTTCATCCGGGAGTTTTGAGTATGATTTTTCCCTGAGCTGAACTTGATGCAGTCTTGGCCCCTTAACCAATCTCCGCAAGAAAGCCAATCACGTCGAATATATGCTAGGTTTTATGGAAGATTCTGTGGGGCCACAGGGAAGAATTAGGTTGGACAACGTCCAGTATTTCATGTGAATACTCCCAAACAGACTTACCTCTGCTCTAAGCCTCTTTTTTGAGATTTCAGCCACTGGCTATCTCTCCTTCCCCAGATTTTGCCCAAACAGTGCTCAGTTAGCTTCTCTTCCTCAGAGGACTCTGGGCCTTGGAAACTCAATCCTCCCTCTCTGTATCCTATCCAAGGATCTTTTCAACAAAGCGGGTCTAGGCTTACAAAGAAATTCTTCTTCTAGACACTAAGATAAACTTTCTACCTACAGGCATTTGCAAGCAAAGATCCCTTGCCTATTGAAGGCTGTATTTAATGTGGAAACAGCCTGCTTGACTCTAAGGACTTGATTATGTATAAAGACTTTTGTCTCCAGAAATTGTGCCCCTCACCCCCAATACAGCACATGCAGCAGACCTTCCAGGCCACCTCCCAGGCACCAAAATTATTAGCTGACACTGAAGTTGCCTTGGACCCAGCCCCTAATTGCATCAGAACCTGGCTACTCAGAAGACTGGCTTTCTTAATTCATCCAAACTCAATTGGAAAAATCTACTTAATTAAATAGGAAAGTGGTTAACATTGTGCAAGTACAATTTTCTCAGATGATTAGACACTTTTTCTTTTGAAATGAATAAATAAAAGGGAAAGAGGGGCAGAATAATAATGGTACAGGTTTTACTTTTCTAAAGTTTGAATAAAATTAGCATAATTTCCCTTTTATTAAGCTACAGTAGATAGAAAGCACATTATAGACTCTGTAGGTGGAGATGTGGGTGGACACATAAGAGGGGTAATGAGAGCGCATTGAAAATACAGCTGAAATAATGAGCATGTAATATGAAAAACAGCAGTGAGGATCAAGCTATAGAATGGAAAGATTCCTGATTTGATCGCAGACAAAGGGGATGGAGAACAGAAAATAAGAGTAACCATTCAGCTGAGCTGAGAGACTGGGGTTGCCTGGACTAATGGAGCTGGGCATGGGTAGAAAGAGAACAGGGAACACTTCACCCCTGACTTGCGTTTTAAAAATTATACCTTGTCCTTAAAGGGGAAGAAAGCGCAATAATATCATTCATAAAAATATCTAGTTTTATTCAAACGAATCATGCTGGAAATGGAAGCTACCCAACCTGCTTCGACCTGATCTTCAGCAAACTTGCTAGAATATAAGAACAGGGGGTTTGATGGTCATTCTGTCCATCCCCCTCAAAGCACAGGTTGTACAGCCGTCCACATGTACCTGCCCTGCCCCGATAATTTTACAAACGAGGAAATGAAGGCCCGGGGAAGTTGTGCAAAATAACTGATTTTTAAAAAAATCTTAGAGCTTTGTGAGGCAGACAACTAAATCCTCACATGATTTCTACAGAAAGGGCTCTGCTGCTTCGCATACAGCAGAAAGTGAATCGAGAAGTTTCTAACAGGATTGAGGCCATTGATCCAGATTCTCAAAGGATATTTACAGAATAGTAAATAAGTCTGAATTTGTGATTTCTTCACCTGCTCTGTGCATGTCTGATATTTACATAGCACCATTGTTTCAGCTACAAATCTGGAAAGCCCAAGTGTTGCCTGCACATATTTTCTTTCGCCAAACCTAGGCAGTTAGATAGCAAAGTCTCAGATTCAAAATGGGTCCTGCCTGGGATGTCATCCTTTCAGCCAGCTCTCTCTCTCTGCATCTCCCAGGCAGTGGCCCCGCCCTTTAACTTCTCTCCCTGCTTATGATCTTCTTCTCAGCCTCTCCCCAGACTTTTTTACTTTCCACCCACACATCCTTTCTCTCTCCCCACATCCCCTACTCTTTCCTTCTCATTATTGTTGCCCTTGACAGTCATTGAAAGGTGCTTTGATTGCCCAGTAAATATGAAGCCCAAATTTTCATTAATTTAAAAAAGTTGGTCTCCCTCTCCTCCCTGCTTATGCTTTCTCTTGCTGTCTCTGTCGCTATCTCTGTCTCTCTCTCAAAGAAATAAACAAAAATTTTTTTTAAAAAGGGGGGTGGCTCAGTCAGTGAAGCGTCTGCCTTTGGCTTAAGTCATGATCCCAGGGTCCTGGGATCGTGCCCCGCATCGGGCTCTCTGCTCACCAGGTAGCCTGCTTCTCCCTCTCCTCCCCACTCATGCTCTCTCTTGCTATCTCTGTCGCTATTTCTCTCTCTGTCTCTCAAATAAATAAATAAAAATTTTAAAAATCTTTTTAAAAAGTTGATTCCCCTTACTCAAAGCCAAGGGGCATTCTTATCCAGAAACCTAATTCGTTGTTTGTTCTCCCTAGGCCCTTTTCTCCTAGAGAAGAGAGATCTCCTGACTATATTAGGATAAGCAGTTCTTTTATTTTTAAGATTTTATTAATTTTTTTGAGAGAGAGAAACATGAACAGAGGTGGGAAGGGGCAGAAGGAGAGGGACAAGCAGACTCCCCACTGAGCAGGAAGACCCATGTAGGGCTTGATCCTAGGACCCTGAGATCATGATCTGAGCTGAGGGCAGATGCTAAATTGACTGAGCCACCCAGGCGGTCCAGGATAAGCAGTTCTAATCCTGCCTCCTGTTCGAAGGTCTGCTTCTTCCCATGATGGATAATCTGTTCTTGATATCCATCTTAGAATTTGCAAATACCAACCATATGCATACAGTTTGTCCCCTCATCAGCCTCTCTGAAGAGTTCTGGCTATGCTTAAAACAATTCATCTCGATGATGCTGTTCTCAGCCACCTAATCTAATGAAGCTTTTTACCTTTATATCACTGGAAATTATTCTATTTTGATTTTTTTTACATTTACATTTTGTTTAAGTTCCATCAGGGCAGCAACTATGTTTGTCATGGTTTTTGTGTCATTGCCAATGACAGTTTCTGGCACAAAGTAGGTGCTTAAAAAGTACTTGTTGGGGCGCCTGGGTAGCACAGTGGTTAAGTGTCTGCCTTCAGCTCAGGGCGTGATCCCGGCATTATGGGATCGAACCCCACATCAGGCTCCTCCGCTGTGAGCCTGCTTCTTCCTCTCCCATTCCCCCTGCTTGTGTTTCCTCTCTTGCTGGCTGTCTCTATCTCTGTCAAATAAATAAATAAATAAATAAAATCTTAAAAAAAAAAAGTACTTGTTAAATGTCTAGGTAAGTGACCTGATATAAGCTTGGCGATCAGGGTTCTGTCACTCACAGGCAGCTCTCCAGGACAACAACTCGTCTGTACATACGGCCCAGAAGCGTCAATAGCCACCTGAATTGTGAATGTTGGGCTGAGCCCAGAGGTTGTCTAACCATCTGCTGGCAGGAAATTTGCCCCTATCCCACCTATGATAGACTGAATCATTGGCATCAATTCTTCACCCTTCCTATCCTCACCCTTTCCATGGCCTTTAATTCTGGATTCAGTCATGTCTTGCTTTGGCCAATGTGGGCAGAAGTGATGCTGGGTCAATTCTGAGCCCAGGTCTTAAGAGGCTTTGCATGTTTCTGTCAAAAGCAGAGCTGAGCTAGAAAGATCTGAGCTTCCAGGTAGTCCATTAAGATAATAAGCCTAGATGAAATAATAGTCAAGCATTTGATCCCTTACTGTGATATTATAAGCAAGAGACCAAACAGGAGAAAGTGTTAGCTTCCCCAGGGTTTCATTTTCCACTGTGAAAGAGCACCAGGTGAAGGCCAAATATATCATTGGATGGGTAGGAGGAATTATCTCACCGTTGAGGGAGCCCCAAACAAAAAGCTCCTTCTATTTATGGACCTGGAGGTAGAAGGAAGGAAAAGCAGGAAAGGTTAGGAGTGGGAAGTACTGAATATTGAGTTAGAGTGGATAAAGGTTTTTAAGAATCCCTGATAAAATATTCTGAGTAAAAGTGACAGATACACATTGGCCAAAGGTCTCTGATAAAGAGGCTTCTGAATGGAGGTCCCTTGGCTAGGAATGCAAATATGCATAAGAGCATGGCTGGTTGGGAGGCCTGAGTCCTTGACTGAAAGTCTCTTTAGAGACTACAATTCACTATTTGTGCACCAAGTCTGGTGTGGACATGGCGGCTTTCCCCAGTGGGGCCTGCTAGGTAGAGACTCTGTAATTGCCAGAATGACCAGACATGTAGATTTTTGACCAAGCGCCTGACTTCTTGGTTTCCACTTGCCATCATGGACCAGTGTCATTGTTGTGAGAAGAGCTGCCCCAGTAGCTCCTACCCCTTTAGCCTGGGCCCCCAGAATGAACAAACATGGAGTAGAACCATCCCAGTTGACCTACAGATGTGCAGTTAGAAGAAGAGCTGCTCTGGCCATGAGAATACGAAGGACAACCAAGAAGTGGAGCCCAGACTTCAACAGCAAAGTTAGCTGATCCAGAGATCCATAAGAAAAAAGACTGGCTATTTTAAGCACGAAGTATGGGGTGTTGCACATTATTGTGGTATAGCTAATAGATGCACTACCCTCTTTCCAGTCATCATGGGTATGGGTATCTCCCAAAATCCTTACTGCAATCAAATATGATCAGGTATTGAGAGAAACAGGAAAATACCACTCACAGTGAGAAGAAGAGTCAATCAAGAGAAGTCCAGAAATGATACGGATTAGCAGACAAAGACATTGACCTTGTTAACATATGTTCCAGCAGCTAGATGGCAGATTGAACAAATTGAAATGGAAGATAAAACAAAGAAATAAATTGAACTTGTAGAGATAACAGGACTATAATTTCTGAGGCAAAATAGGCACTGTATAGAATTAATGGATGATAAGACATCGCAGAAGCAAGTATTTTTGAACTTGAACACAGCAATAAAAACCATCCAAGAAGATGGGAAAAAAATAATGAAGCATTCATGAGTTGTGCAACAACTTCTAGAAGCCTAATGTATGTGACAGTGGAGTCCTCAAAGGAGAGGATTTGGAGGAAAGGAGGGAAAAAGTACCTGAAGAAATCATAGCAAACATTTTTTGATGCAAACTGTAAATGAGCATATTTTAAAAGTTCAACAAATCCCTAGCACAAATAATGAGAAAACTACATCAAGACACATCATAATTAAATTGCTTAAAGCAATTGATAAAGAAAAAAATCTAAAAAGTACCCAGTGAAAAAAGACACATTAGGCCCAGAGGAACAAAGATAAAGATGACAGCGGGTTGCTCATTAGAAACAAGGCAAGGGAGAAGAGAGTGGAACAACATATTCAAAGTATAGAAAGAAAACAACTGGCCACATAGAATTCTTTCCCAGTGAAAATATATTTCAAGCTGAATGCAAAATAAAGGCATTTTCAGACATATAAAAGCTGAAAGAATTCATCACTAGCAGACCTGTACTCTAAAGAATGTTAAAGAAATTCCTTCAAGAAGAAGGAAAATCATATGAGATGTAAATCTGTATTTACACAAAGTAATGGTAAGCTAAAATAAAAAATACATGGGTGAATATTAAAAATAAGTTCTCATGCCTTAAATCCCTTTAAGACATTACTGATTGTCTAAAGCAGGAATTGGAAAACTTTTTTCGTACAGAGCCAGGTTCAAAGTATTTTACACTTTGTAGGTTATATGGTCTCTGTCACAACTACTCAGTTTTGCTGTTGCTGCATGAAAGCAGCCATAAACAATATGCAAATGAGTAAATGTAACTATTTTCCAATAAAGCTTTATTTACAAAAACAGATGGTGGTCTGGACTTGGCTCATGGGCTGTAGTTCACCAAAACTTTGTTTAAAGCAAAAATAATGATAATATATTGTAGGGTTTATAACATGTAAAAATAAAATGATGGCAAAAAGAGCACAAAGACTGGAAAGGATAAAGGAACATGTAACAGATGTAACAGAAAAGTTGTTATACTGCATGTGAAGTATTATAATATCAGTTGAAGATAGACTAATATAACATAAGGGTATACATTATAAAACCTAGAGCAGCAACTAAAATAACAAAACATAATAGTCAATAATTCGACAAAGGAGATAAAATAGAATCATAAAAACACTCAACCCAAAAGAAGGCAAAAAAGAGAAATGAACAAAGAACAGATAGAATAAAACAAATAGCAAGATGTTTGACTTAAAGACAACATATTGGGGCACCTGGGTGGCACAGCGGTTAAGCGTCTGCCTTCGGCTCAGGGCGTGATCCCGGCGTTATGGGATCGAGCCCCACGTCAGGCTCCTCCGCTGTGAGCCTGCTTCTTCCTCTCCCACTCCCCCTGCCTGTGTTCCCTCTCTCACTGGCTGTCTCTATCTCTGTTGAATAAATAAATAAAATCTTTTAAAAAAAATAAAAAATAAATAAAGACAACATATCAATAATCAAATGAAATATATTAATGATCTAAACACTCTAATTAAAAAATCATAAATGGTCAGATTAGATTTAAAAAATCAAGATCCAGCTGTTTGGCTTACAAATAGCTTAAAAATTAAAAAATGTAAAAGGATATATACTATGATAACATTAATCAAAATGAAGCTGAAGTGAATATATTGATATCAGACAAAGAATTCAGAGAAAATAATATTACCAGGGATAAATACAGTGAGCACAATAAGTGGGTCATTTCATCAAGAGAACACAGCAATTCTAAACATGTATTCACCTTAAAACAGAGCATCCATATTGAAAAGTTAAATTATATTTGCAAACAATATGATCATCTATGAATAAAATCCTATGAAGTAAAAAAAATGCAAGAACAGGGACGCCTGGGTGGCTCAGTCGTTAAGCGTCTGCCTTCAGCTCAGGTCATGATCCCAGGGTCCTGGGATCGAGCCCCGCCTCGGGCTCCTCTGCTGGGAGCCTGCTTCTTCCTCTCCCATTCCCCCTGCTTGTGTTCCCTCTCTTGCTGGCTGTCTCTCTTTGCCAAAGAAAAACAACAACAACAACAACAACAAAAACAAAACAAAAAACAAAAAAAACCCCTGCAAGAACAAATAAGTAACTTTAGTAAGCTGGCTGGATTTAATAATAATATACAAAAAGCAATTGCATTTCTATACACTAGCAATGAGAATCAGAAATTGAAACTTAAGGGGCACCTGAGTAGCTCAGGTGGTTAAGCATCCGATCTTGATTTCAGCTCAGGTCATTATCTCAGGGTTGAGGAACTGGGTCCCATGTCAAGCTCTCAGCTCAGAGTCTGCTTGAGGTCTCTCCGTCTCCCTCTATCCCTCCCCCCACTTGCACACACACACACTCTTTCTCTCTCTCAAATAAATAAATAAATAAAATCTTCAAAAAAGAAATTGAAACTTAAAAACAATACCATTCATAATAAGATATAGAAAATACTTAGGGATAAAAGTGACAAAACAGGGGGGCGCCTGGGTAGCGCAGTTGTTAAGCGTCTGCCTTCAGCTCAGGTCATGATCCCAGGGTCCTGGGATCGAGCCCCGCCTCGGGCTTCCTCTGCTATGAGCCTGCTTCTTCCTCTCCCACTCCCCTGCTGTGTTCCCTTTCTCACTGGCTGTCTCTCTGTCAAATAAATGAATAAAATCTTTTTTTTTAAAAAAAGTGACAAAACAGGGACACCTGGGTGGCTCAGTTAAGTGTCTGCCTTCAGCTCAGGTCATGATTCCTAGGGTCCTGGGTTTGAGTCCCAGACCAGGCTCCCTGCTCAGTGGGGAGCCTGCTTCTCCCTCTGCCTGCCGCTCCCCCTGCTTGAGCTCTCTCCTTCTCTCTTTCTCTCTCTCTCTGCCAAATAAATAAATAAATAAGTAAAATCTCTAAAAATAAAAGTGACAAAATAGATGAAAGACTTGTACACTGAAATGTATAAAACATTACCAAGAGAAATTAAAGAAGGTTTACTAAATAGAAAGACATACTGTATTCATGGATCAGAAGACTCAATGTTATTAGAATGACCTCCAATTTATGTATAGATTCAATGCAATCACATTCAAAATCTCAGAAGGTGTTTTTGTAGAAATGGCCAAGCTTCTTCTAAAATTCATGTGGGATTAAGAAGATGGCAGCAAAGTAAGAGGACCCTTGGCTCACCTCATCCCATGAACACAACTGGATAACTATCAAATCATCCTAAATACTCCAGAAATAAAGAAGCAAAGACTGACAGAACAAACTGTACAACTAAAGGTAGAGAAGAAGCCACATCAAAGAAGGTAGGCAGTGTAAAGATGGGGCTTAGGGAAGTAACGGATCATAGGTGCCATGAAGGGAAAGGAGCTGTGGTCTCAGAGAAGGGTAAGAGAGAGAGGAACACACAAGGGAATGCACAAGGAGAATGTTTCCCCAAAGCATTCATTTGGAAAGCAAGAGGGGTTGAATTTCATGAGTTCCTTTTTCTTTTTTTTTTATTATGTTCACTTAGCCAGCATATAGAACATCATAAGTTTCTGTTGTAGTGTTCAATGATTCATTAGTTGTGTGTAACACTCAGTGCTCATCACAACACGTGCCTTCTTTAATGCCTATCACCCAGCTACCCCATCTCACCACCCTCATCCCTCCTGTAACCCTGTTTGTTTCCCGGAGTCCAGAGTCTCTTATGGTTTGTCTCCCTCTCTGATTTCTTCCCATTCAGTTTTCCCTCCCTTGCCCTGTGGTTCTCCACTCTATTCGTTATGTTCCACATATGAGTGAAACCATATGATCATTGTCTTTCTCTACTTGACTTATTTCACTTAACATAATCCCCTTCAGTTTCATCCATGCTGATGCAATTGGTGGGTATTCATCCTTTATGATGGCTGAGTAATATTCCGTTGTATATATGGACCACATTTTCTTTATCCATTCATCTGTTGAAGGGCATTTTGTGAGTTCTTGCAACCACTGGGACTTAAAGCCTGGAGTTTTAAAGGCCAGTGGGCATGGCTGGAGTGGAACCCAGAGGGCACTGTTACTTCTCCTGGAGAAAAGGCAGGTAAACAGCCTGGGGCCAGACAGCATGGAAATATCAATTGAAGAGCACATGTGATGCACAGGGGGAAGATTATTTGCTCTTCTTCCAGAACATCCCTGAGAGACAGCATTCATGGAGACCCCTCTCCCAGAACAAAGGAACTCACTGGTGCCATTTCCCTCCCCCACTCCTCAACATAAACACAGAACCACCTATGGGAAACAGCACAGTGCCGACACTGGCTGCCTAACTTGCTTACACTGAGCCTCAACCTCTGTGCTCTGATGGGACTGCCCTTAGTCATGCTTGCCTTAGTCCTAGTGCTGTGGGCCCCTCCCCCAGAAGACCAGCACAAATGCTCACACCATGTCATCTGACCAGGGAGTTCTGCAGAGCCTCACTTCTGGTGGAGGTGGTATCAGTTCTCCATTCATAAGCAGATCAGAGCACACGTAGTTAGAACTCACCACATTCAGGTCAGGGACCAAACACTGCCCATAGCACAAAAGGAGAGCCTCCGCAGATGACTGGCCTGAAGGACAGAGCAGCGAAAACACAACAGTAGAACACAGGCAACACACACCAGAGACACTCCCTGAAGCACCAGGCCCTGGGTACTACATGACCTCTTCTTCATAAGGACATTACTTTCCAGAGCAGGAGACATAACTGACTTTTCTAACACAGAGAAGGCAGAGACTTAGACAAAATGTGAAGACAGAGGAATTTATTCCAAATGAAAGAACAAGATATCTACGCAAAACAGATATAAGTAATATGCCTGGTGGAGAATTGAAAGCAACAATCATAAGGATACACACTGGGCTTGAGAAAAGAATGCATCAGAGAGACCCTTACCACAGAGATAAGAGAGTTAAAAATGAATCAATCAGAGATGAAAGATGCAATAAAGAAGATTGGAAACAGGCTTGATGCAATGAACAGCAGGCTGGAAGAAGCAGAGGAATGAATTAGTGACCTAGAAGACAAAGTAATAGAAAATAATGAAGCTGAAAAAAAAGATAGAAACAAGAATTATGCAACACAAGAATAGACTTAAGGAACTCAGTGACATCATCAAATATAATAGTATTTGTATTATAGGAGTCCCAGAAGAAGAGAGAGAAAAGAAGGCAGAAAATTTAACTGAAGAAATACTAGCTGAAAACTTTGCTAATTTCAGGAAGGAAACAGATATCCAGATCCAGGAGGCACAGAGAAATCCCATCAAAGTCAACAAAAGCTGGCCAACATGAAGGAATATTGTAATCAAATTTGCAATATATGGTGATAAAGAAAAAATTTTAAAAGCAGCAAGACAAAAGAAGTCCTTAACTTACAAAGGAAGACCCATAAGGCTGGCTGGAGATTTCTCAACAGAAATTTAGCAAGACAGAAGAGAGTGGCATGATATATTTAAAGTGCTGAATGGGAAAAATACGCAGCCAAGAATACTGTACACGGCAAGGCTATCATTCAGAACATAAGGAGAGATAGAGTTTCCCAGACAAAAAAAATCTAAAGGAGTTTGTGATCATTAAACCAGCCCTGCAAGAAATCTTAAAGGGGACTCTTTGAGGGCAAAGGAGAAACCAAAAGGCACAAAGACAAGACAAAATCAGAGAAAATCTCCAGAAGCAACAACAAAACAAGTAATAAAATGGCAATAAATACATATCTAGCAAGAATTACTTTGAATATAAATGGAATAAATGCTCCTATCAAAAGATATAGGATTCAGAATGGACACAAAAAATAAAAACAGGACTCACCCTTATCTTGCCTACAAGAGACTCATTTTAGACCTAAAGACACCTGCAGATTGAAAGTGAGAGGATGGAGAAACATTTATCATGCAAATGGATGTCAAAAGAAAGCCAGAGTAGCAATACTTTTAGTGGACAAACTAGACATTAAAACTAAAACTGGGGGCACCTGGCTGGCTCAGTCAGTGGAGCATGTGACTCTTGACCTCAGAGTTATGAGTTTGAGCCCCATAGTGAGTTAAGAGATTACTTAAAAAATAAAATCTTTAAAAACAAACAAACAAACAACAACAACAACAAAACCTAAAACTGCAACAAGAGACAAAAAAGGGCACTATATCATCATAAAGGGGACAATCCAACAAGATCTAACAATTGTAAATATTTATGCACCCAACATGTGAGCACCGAAATATATAAAACAATTAATAACAAACATAAAGGAACTAGTTGTTAATAATAAAATAATAGTAGGGAACTTTAACACTGCACTTACATCAATGGACAGATCATCTAAACAGAAAATCAACAAGGAAACAATGGCTTCGAATGACACACTGGAGCAGATAGACTTAACAGATACATTCAGAACATTCCGTCCTAAAACAGCAGAATATACATTCTTTTCAAGTGCACATGGGACATTCTCCAGAATAGATCACATATTAGGTCATAAAACAGGCCTCAACAGATTCAGAAAGATTAAAGTCACACCATACACCTTTTCTGACCACAAAACTTTAGAAATCAACCACAAGAAAAAGTCTGGAAAGACCACAAACACACGGAGGTTAAACAACAGGCTACTAAACAGTGAATGGGCCAACCAGAAATCAAAGAAGAAATTTTAAAAAAAATACATGGAAACAAATGAAAATGAAAAAAAAAATGGTCCCAAACCTTTCAGATGCAGTGAAAGTGGTCCTAAGAGGGATATGTATAGTAATACAGGCCTACCTCAAGAAAGAAGAAAAATCTCAAGTAAGCAACCTAAACTTACACCTAAGGGAGCTAGAAAAAGAACAATAAGTGAAGTTTAAAGGTAGCTGAAGGAAGAAAATAATACAGGTTAGAGCAGAATAAATGATATAGAAACTAAACAAACAAACAAAACAAAAGAAAAAAATATAGATCATTGAAACAAAGAGCTGGTTCTTTGAAAAACTTAACAAAAGTGACAAGCCTCTAGCTAGACTTACCAAAAAGAAAAGAGAAAGAACCCAAGTAAATAAAATTATAAATGAGAGAGGAAAGGAAAATCACAACTAACATCGCAGAATTAAAAACAATTATAAGAGAATATTATGGGGGCGCGTGGGTGGCTCAGTCTGTTAAGTGACTGCCTTCAGCTAAGGTCATGATCCAGGGTCCTGGGATTGAGCTCCGCATTGGGCTCCCTGCTCAGGGCGGAGTCTGCTTCTCCCTCTCCCTCTATCCCACCTCCCTCCCTCATGCTCTCTCTCAAATAGAGAAAATCTTGTAATAAAAGAGAATATTATGAAAAACCGTATGTCAACAAATTAGACAACCTAGAAGAAATGGATAAGTTCCTAGAAAGACATAAATTAACAAAACTGAAACGGGAAGAAATAGAAAACTTTAATAGCCTGATGACTAGAAAAAAAAATGAAATAGTAATAAAAAATCTCCAACAAACAAAAGTCTAGGATCCAACGCTTTCCTAGGCAAATTCTACCAAACATTTAAAGAAGAATTAATGCCTATTCTTCTCAAATTATTCTTAAAAAAATAAAAGAGGAAGGAAAATCCCGAATTCATTCTATGAGGCCAGCATTACCCTGATACCAAAACCAGATAAACACTCCACTATAAAGGAGAACTACAGGCCAATATCCCCGACGAACATGGATGCAAAAATTCTCGATAAAATACTAGCAACCCAAATCCAATAATACATTAAAAAAAAATCATTCACCATGATCAGAGATTTATTCCTGGGCTGCAAGGGTGATTCAATATTCACAAATCAATCCATGTGATACACCACATTAGCAAATGAAAGAATAATAGCCATATGAGCATTTCAGTAGATGCAGAAAAAGCATTTGACAAAATACATCATTCATGATAAAAAAGAAAAACCTCAACAAAGTAGGTTTAGAGGGAACATACTTCCACGTAATAAAGGCCATGTAAAACTCACAGCTAATATCATCCTCAATGGTGAGACTGAGAGCTTTTCCTCTATGGTCAAGAGGAAGACAGGGATGTCCACTCTTACCACACCGCTATTATTTATCATAGTATTGTAAGTCCTAGCCACAGCAATCAGACAACAACAAGAAATAAAAGGCATCCAAATCAACAAGGAAAAAGTAAAACTTTCATGATTTGCAGATGACATGATACTATACATAGAAAACATGGAAGACTCCACCAAGAACTGCAAGAACAGATATATGAATTCAGTAAAGTTGCAGGATACAAAATCGACGTACAGAAATCCATTTTATTTGTATACACCAATAATGAAGCAGCAGAAAGAGAAATGAAGGAATCGATCCCATTTACAATTACACCAAAAACAATACCTAGATACCTAGGAATAAATATAACCAGAGAGGTGAAAGACCTATACTCTGAAAACTATAACACACTGATGAAAGATTGAAGATATCACAAAGAAATGGAAAGATATTCCATGCTCATGGATTGGGAGAACTAATACTATTAAAATATCTACACTAACCAAAGAAATCTACACATTCGATGTGATCCCTATCAAACTACCAACAGCATTTTTCACAGGGCTAGACCAAACAATCCTAAAATTTCTATGGAATCACGAAAGACCCTGAATAGTCAAAGCAACCTTGAAAAAGAAAAGCAAAGCTGGGGGCATGACAATCCCAGACTTCAGGTTATATTACAGAGCTGTAGGTAATCAAAACATTATGGTACTGGCACAAAAACAGACATAGATCAATAGAAGAGAACAGAAAGCCCAGAAAGGAACCCATAACTATATGGTCAATTAATCTTCAACAAAGCAGGAAAGAATATCCAGTGGGAATAAGACAGTCTCTTTAACAAATGGTATTGGGAAAACTGGACGGCAACACACTAAAGAATGAACTTGGACCATTTTCTTACACCATATACAAAAATAAATTCAAAATGGATTAATATACCTAAATGTGAGACCTGAAACCATAAAAATCCTTGAGGAAAACACAGGCAGTAACCTCTTTGACATTGGCCATAGCAACTTATTTCTAGGTATGTCTCCCGAGGGAAACAAAAGCAAAAGTAAACTATTGGGACTTCATCAAAATAAAAACTTCTGCACAGTAAAAGAAATAATCAGCAAAACTAAAAGGCAACCTACAGAACGGGAGAAGATATCTGCAAATGACATATCGGATAAAGGATTAGTATCCAAAATGTATAAAGGACTTATAAAACTCAACACCCCAAAAATGAATAATCCAATTAAAAATGGGCAAGAGACAGGAATAGACATTTTTCCAAAGAAGACATCCAGATGCCCAACAGACACATGAAAAGATCACTGATCATCAGGGAAGTAGAAACCAAAACTACAATGATATATCGTCTCATACCTGTCAGAATGGGTAAAATCAACAACACAAGAAAAAACAGGTGTTGGTAAGGATGCAGAGAAAGGGGAACGAACCCTCTTGCCCTACTGGTGGAAATGCAAACTGGTGCAGCCACCCTGCAAAACAGTATGGACGTTCCTCAGAAAAGTTAGACATAGAATTACCCCAATGATTCAGCAATTGCACTACTAGGTAGTTACCCATATGATACAAAAATGCTGATTCGAAGGGATACATGCACCCTGATGTTTATAGCAGCATTATCTACAATAGCCAAATTATGGAAACAGCCCAAGTGTCCATCACCTGATGAATGGATAAAGAAGTATAGTATATGCATATATACAATGGAATATCATTCAGCCGTAAAAGAGAATGACATCTTGCCACTTGCAACAACATGGATGAAACTAGACAGTATTATGCTAAGTGAAGTAAGTCAGTTAGAGAAAGACATACACCACATGCTTTCACTCCTATGTGGAATTTAAGAAACAAAACAAATGAGCAAATGGAAAAAAATAGAGAGAGAGCAGCAAACCGAGACACAGACTCTTAACTATAGAGAACAAACTGCTGGTTAGCAGAGGGGAGGTGAGTGGGAGGAAGGGTGAGATAGGTGGTGGGGATTACGGAGCGCACTCGCTGTGATGAGCACTGGGTGTGGTATGGAAATAGGAATCACTGTCTTGTGCACCTGAAACTAATACTGTACTGTATGTCAACTAACTGGAATTTAAATAAAAGCTTAAAAAAAGATAAAATTCGTATGGCTCTAATAAAGGACCTAAAATAGCTGAAACGATTTTGAAAAAGAAAATCCAAGTTAAAAAATATACACTACTTTATTATATTTTTTTGGTAGAAGTAGGACTTTATTTTTTAATTTTTTTATAATTTTTATTTTGTTATAGTAGTCACCATACAGTACAAAAAAAATATACACTACTTTAATTCAAAAACCACATTGAGATACCACCTTACCCCAGTTAGAATGGCAAAAATTAACAAGGCAGGAAAAAAATGTTTCAGAGGTTGTGGAGAAAGGGGAACCCTCTTACACCATTGGTAGGAATGCAACTTGGTACAGCCACTTTGGAAAAAGAGTATGGAGGTTCCTCAAAAAGTTAAAAATAGAGCTACCTGATGGCCCAGCAATTGCACTCCTGGGTGTTTACCCCAAAGATAGAGATGTGGAGAAAAGAAGGGGCACATGCACCCCAATGTTCATAGCAGCAATGTCCACAATAGCCAAACTGTGGAAGGAGCTGAGATGTCCTTCAGCAGATGAATGATTAAAGGAGGTGTGGTCCATATATACAATGGAATATTACTCAGCCATCGGAAAGGAGGGTTACCCACCATTTGCATCGACATGGATGGAACTGGAGGGGATTATGCTGAGTGAAATAAGTCAAGCAGAGAAAGACAATTATCAAATGGTTTCACTTATTTGTGGAACATAAGGAATAGCATGAAGGACATTAGGAAAAAGAAGGGAAAAATGAAGCGGGGGGAAGCAGAGGGGGAGATGAATCACGAGAGACTATGGACTCTGGGAAGCAAACAGAGGGTTTTAGAGGGGAGGGGAGTGGAGGGATGGGTTAGCCCGGTGATGGGTATTAAGGAGGACACGTATTGCATGGAGCACTGGGTGTTATATGCAAACAATGTATCACGAACACTACATCAAAAACTAATGATGTACTGTATGGTGACTAACATAACATAATAAATAAATTAATTAATTAATTAAAAAAATAAAAATAAAAATGTATTATAAAACTACAGTAACCCATAAGTGTGGTATCAGTATAACAATATACAAATAGATCGAAAGAACCGAATACCAAGTCTAGAGAGAGGCCCACACATACATGGACAACTGACTTTTACAAAGATCTAAAAGCCACTCAATGAACAGAGCACAGCCTTCTCAACAAGTAGTGCATATTCATATTTTGAAAAAGGGAACTTTTATCCATAGCTTATAAAGTTACTTCAAAGTGGATCATAGACCTAAACATGAAACCTAAAACTAATAGAACCCCTAAAAAATGAGCTCTTCATGACCTTGAGTTAGACAAAGATGTCTTAGATACAACACCAAAAGCACTATTCATTAAAACATTTTTTTTAAATTTTTTATTATGTTATGTTAATCACTTCTCTTGGGTAGGTACTTAGAAGTGGAATTTCTGGGTATGGTAAACGTGTATTTAGCTGTTTGAGGAACTTGCCGACCTGTTTTTCAGAGTTGCTGCATCATTTCACATTCTGAATCATTAGAGCATGAAGGGTCCAGTTGATCCACTTTCTCATCAACACTGGTTTTTTTTTTGACTTTGTGATGATAGCCATGCCAGTAGACATGAAGTGGTATCTCACTGAGTTTGTTGTTTTTTTTTTCATAGGTGCCCTTTATCAGAGTAAGTTCCCTTCTATTTCTAATGGGTGTTGAATTTTATCAAATGCTTTTTTGGCTTCTATTGGGATGATCATTTGTTCTTTGTTATTCTATTGATATGACATATGCCATTAATTGATTTTTTGGATTTTAAATCAACTCTGCACTTTGGTATCCCATTTGGTTATGTTGCATAATCCTTCTTATATGTAGCTGAGTTTGGTTTACTCTATTTTGTTGTGTGTTTTTGCATCTATATTCATAAGATATATTGGTCTGCAGTTTTCTTGTGATATATTCTTCTGGTTTGGTACCAAGGTAGCACTGGCCTCATAGAATGAGTTGGGAAGTGTTCTTCCTCCTCCCCCTCCCCCTCCTCCTTCTCCCCCTCCTCTTTTTGTCCCTCCCCCTTCCCCCTCTCCCTCCTCCTCCTTCTTCTTCTTTTCTTCTCCCTTTTCCTCTTCTTTTTATTTTTTGGAAGACTTGTAAAGAATTGTTATTAATTTTCTTTAACTGTTTCGTAGAATTCACCAGTGAAGCTGTCCGGGATTGGCCTTTTCTTTGTACGTAGTTTTTTGATGACTAATTCGATCTTTTAATTGTTATAACTCCACTCAGATTGTCTGCTTTTTCCTTCAGTCACATTTGGTAGTTTATGATTTGGGGGGAATTTATCCATTTCATTTAAATTGTGTTGTCTTATTTATTTTCATACAATTGTTCTTTGTATTTGCAATCCTTTTTATGCCTGTAAATCAGTAGTACTGTCCCTTCTTTCATTTCAGATTCTAGTAACTTGAGTCTTCTTTTTTTGTGGTCGATCTTCTAAAATCTGTTAATTTGATTAACTTTATTAAAGCTCATTCTTTCCAAACAACCAGACTTTAGTTTCATTGTTTTTATTTTTTATATTTTCTATTTCACAAATTTCTTTTTTTCTTTCAAACTTTGATTTAAATTTTAGTTAACATACAGAGCAATATTGGTTTCAGGAGTAGAATTCAGTGATTCATCACTTACATACAACACCCAGTGCTCAGCATAACAAGGGCCCTCCTTGATACCCATCCCCCATCTAGCCCATCCCCCCGCTCACCTCCATCAACCCTCAGTTTCTTTTCCATCTTTGAGAGTCTCATGATTTGTTTCTCTTTCTCTTTTTTCTTCCCCCATATGTTCATCTTTATTGTTTCTTACATTCTACATATTCTCATAATCTATATGAGTCTATTTCACTAATTTCTGCCCTAATAATTACTTCCTACCTTCTGCTCACTTTAGATTTAGTTTGTTCTTTTTTTCCCCAGTGTTTTAAGATGGAAGGTTATTAATTTTCTCTCATGTTAAATTATTTTCTAACTTTCTTTGTGATTTCTTCCATGACCTATTGGTTATTTATGTGTGTGTTGTTTAATTTCCACATTTTTGCAAGTTTCTCTTTCTCTTATTGGTTTTTAAATTTTATTCCACTGTGGTTTGAGAACATACTTTGCATTGTTTCTATCCTTTTAAATGGAATTGGGTTTTTTTTTTTTTTACAGTCTATCCTGGAAGATATTCCATATGCACATGAGAAGAGTGTATATTCTGCTGTTTTGAGATGGAGTTTTCTACAAATGTCTGCTGGTGTCGTTGGTTTATAGTGTTCTTTTTTAAAATTCTAAAATTCTAACTGTATAGCTAATATACAGTGTTATATTAGTTTCAGGTGTGAAATATAGTGATTCAATACTTCCATACACACCCAGTGCTCATCACACCAAGTGGCCTCCTTAATCCCCATCCCCTATTTCACCCATCACCCCACCCACCTCCCCGCTGGTAACCAGCAATTTATTCTCTATAGTTAAGAGTCTGTGTCTTGGTTTGCCTCTCTCTTTTTTCCTTTGCTCATTTGTTTCGTTTCTTAAATTCCACAGATGAATGAAATCATATGGTTTTTGTCTTTCTTTGACTAACGTATTTCTCTTAGCCTAATATGCTTTAGCTCCATCCAAGTCATTGAAAATGGCAAGATTTCATTCTTTTTTGTGGCTGAATAATATTCCAGTGTGTGTGTGTGTGTGTGTGTGTGCGTGTGTGTGTGTGCCAATTTTGTGAAAATATCTATACCACCCAAAGCAATCTACAGATTTAATGCAATCCCTATCAAAATACCAACAGTTCATTTTTTCACAGAACTAGAACAAAAATTTCCTAAAAATATGTGTGGCACCACAAAAGACCCTGAATTGCAAAAGCAATTTTGAAAAAAAAAAAGCAAAGCCGGAGGTATCAGAATTCTAGACTTCAAGTTATATTACAAAGCTGTAGTCATCATAGTGTTGCTCAAATCATCTATCTCCTTGTTTATTTTCTGCCTGGTTGTTCCATCCTTTGTTGAAAGTAGTTTATTGAAGTCTCCTTTTAATTCTGTCACTTTTTGCTTCAGATATTTTGGGGTTCTGTTTTTAGGTGCACGTATACTTGTAGTTATATCATCTTCCAGCTGAATTGATCTTTTTATCATCATAAAGTGTCCTTTTTTACCTTTAGGATTTTTGTTGTTGTTTTAAGGTCTATTTTGTCTGATATTAGTATTGCCACTACGTTTTCTTGTAGATGTTGTTTGCATGGTATATTTTTCCATCCTTTACCTCAGCAACAATGTAGCTTGAGGCAGGATGAGAAATATTGACATCCTGTCCCTCTTGGGAAGATAGCCTTCCAACTAAGAGTTAGAGAGAGAAATCCATGTATGTGCAAGTCTGAAACATAGTTTCCACCTGACTGAGCTGGGAGGGAGGGAGAAGAGCATAGGTTTTGGTTCAAATACCACAAAGTCTTGCAGTTCTTTCTGAGTTTTTGTAGATTTTCTTGAATAATATTTCTTTACTTGTCGTATGTCCTGAGAACAATTTTCAGACTTTAAATGGTTGTTTTCAAATAATTTTCACCAGTTTAACTGGGAAGCATATCTATGAAGCCCTGATGTTGTCATGGCAGAAATAAAATTCTTGAGATGCTTTTTATTTTTATTTTTTATTTTTTTTAAGATTTTATATACTTACTTGATGGAGAGACAGACAGCCAGCGAGAGAGGGAACACAAGCAGGGGGAGTGGGAGAGGAAGAAGTGGCTCCCAGTGAAGCAGGGAGCGGGATGCGGGGGCTGGATCCCAGGACCCTGGGATCACACCCTGAGCCGAAGGCAGACGCTTAATGACTGAGCCACCCAGGCGCCCCATTGAGGTGTTTTTAAGTAAATATGTACCCATGATATGATCTGGTCATCCCATGCTTGGTTATTTATCTAAGAGAAAAAAAGTGCATGTGTCTATACAAAGACTTGTACATGAATGTTCCCAACAACTTTATTTGTAATAGCCCTCAATTGGAAATAATTCAAACATTCAAAAAGTGAATAGATGTATGAATTGTAATATATCAGGACATTGAAATACTACTCAGCAACAAAATAGACTGAACTATTAATACAGACAACAGCATGAATGAATCTCAAAATAATTACACTGAGTAAAAAAGTGAGACAAAATTGACAAGGCAGGAAACAAAAAAAGTTGGAGAGGATGTGGAGAAAGGGTATCCCTCTTACACTGTTGGTGGGAATGCAAGTTGGTACAGCCAATCTGGAAAACAGTGTGGAGGTCCCTCAAAAAGTTAAAAATTGAGCTACCCTATGACCCAGCCATTGCAGTACTGGGTGCTTACCCCAAAGATACAGATGTAGTGAAGAGAAGGGCCATATGCACCCCAATGTTCATAGCAGCATTGTCCACAATAGTTAAATAGTGGAAGGAGCCGAGATGCCCTTCAACAGATGACAGGATTAAGAAGTTGTGGTCCATATATACAATGGAATATTACTCAGCATCAGAAAGAACGATTACCCAACATTTGCAGCAACATGGACGGGACTGGAGGAGATTATGCTAAGTGAAATAAGTCAAGCAGAGAAAGACAATTATCATACGGTTTCACTCATTTATGGAACATAAGAAATAGCAGGAAAATCGGTAGGAGAAGAAAGGAAAGAATGAAGGGGGGGTAAAGAGAAGGGGGAATGAACCATGAGAGACTGTGGACTCTGGGAAACAAACTGAGGGCTTCAGAGGAGAGGGGAAGTAGGGGAATGGGATAGGCCGGCGATGGGTAGTAAGGAGGGCACGTATTGCATGGAGCACTGGGTGTTATACGCAAACAATGAATCATGGAACCTTTCATCAAAAACTAGGGATGTACTGTATGGTGACTAACATAACATAATAAAAAATTATTATATAAAAAAAAAGAAGTGAGACCAAAAAAGAACACACACTCTATGACTAGTTTTATATAAACTACTAGAATATGTAAGTAATCAACAGGGACAGAAAATACCTTGGATGAGATGTACTGGGAGGGATTTGAAGGAGTGATTATAAAGGAGCATGAGGAAACCTTCCAGGGTGATGGACATGGTAATTATCTTCACTGTGGTGATTGTTTCACAGGCTTATATATGTGTCAAAACATGAAATTGATTGTACACTTTAAATATGTGAAGTTCATTGTAAGTCAGTTATGCCTCAATTAAGCTGTTAAAAAATTCTATTCTTCTTTTTCTTGCCGAACATCTCTGGTCCTGGGAGGAAACAGCAAATTTCCTCTTGCTTAAGGTGACTTTTCTCCTTTGTCTGTGTGCTTCCAGCTTCTGATGACCCGCCAAAGCCACTGTACTCCTCTCTCTTCCTCTCATTTTGGTGCTTGGTTTCCTCTCTCATCTGCAATTCAGCTGTGTCTTGGATCCATTCGATTTTCTTTCTTTGTTCATTTCTTTATGCCTTCAACAAACGTTTGTTGGGCACCCACTTAATGCCACATGCTATGCTACATTCTGGAAATAAAAAAGAAACATGGTCTCTGTTGCCAAGGAACTCATTGTCTAGTAGGGTGGAAAGACACATACACAAAAAAATACTAGAAGTCTGAAGTAATATGGAAGTTTACACCATGCACAATAGGGCACAAAGAAGGAAATGGTAGGGGTTATTTTTGGTTTTGTGTCCCCCGAGTTTTCATTCACCTTAATCTGGTAACAGCCTGGTTTCTTTCTGAGGAATTGTCTTTCTCCACTGTGTACTATGTCAGTGTGACTATGAGTCGAAGTGACTGCCTTCCTTGACCAAGAGACCTGTATATAACCCAAGCTGGAACACAGATTTTCTCCATGGATTTTGCATCTTGAGAAATTCAAGGATGGAAAAACAGATATAGTTCACTTACTCCAAAACTACCTCCTGGGCCAGATGGTCGTATTCTAATTCCTGCTCCCTAGCTTCCTGATCTGTCCTGATGTCTGTCTATTTCGGAATCAGGTACTCCAACCTTCCTATTACGTCTGTGATGCACTTCCAGTAAATTTCCTTTTTTCCCTAAATAAACCCAAGTCAGTTGCAGTTGCTTACAAGGATCCTTAAATGATATAACCTCATGGAAGAAGAGGTGCTGAAGTTGTCTATTAACCTAGGTATGTACAGATGGGTCATAGACAAAATTGAAGTTGGAGAGATGCACAGAGGCCAAATCCTGGAGTGTCTTTGGATAAGGACAAGAGGATTTGAAACTGAAAATAACCAATCAATAAAGTCATATATTAGTGTTTCTCAAAGTGTAGTCCTTTGGGCCAGAAATACAAGCGTCACATAAGCACTTACTAGAAATGCACATTCTAGGGCTCCACTGAATCAGACCTACCAAATCAGAAACTCTGAGCATAGGGCCCAGCAATCCATGTTTTAACAAATACTCTACATAATTAGGATGCACTCAAAGATTTGAGAATAAATTTTCTACATAATTCTTGCTGCTGTGTGATGGGGAGTGGGGTTTAAAGGGTGGAAATTTGAAGGAAACAAATCCAGTTGGGGCATTGTTACGTTAGTATATGGCCTAAACTAAGGTACTGGTAGTAGATGGAGCATAGGAAAAACATTCAAGAAATTCAATGACTGTAGAGCTAAATAGACTGCATCATTCATAGGATGCTTGCAATGAGGAAAAGGAAATATTCAGAATTATTTCCAGATTTCTGACTTGGACGGATGGGTGAATTAAGCTAAGGGGGAGAAGTATAGGAAGAAAGGCAGATTTTTAAAAATTTACTGAGGTGAAATGCACATAACACAAGATTAACCATTTTAAAGTGAACAATTCAGTAGCATTTAATACATTCACAGCACTGTGCAGCCACCACCTCGATCTAAATCCAAAATATTTCCATCACTCCAAACGGAAATCTTATGCCCATTAAGCAGTATATCTCCATTCCCTTGTCCCCTAGCCTCTGGAAACCACCAATCTGTGTTTTATCTCTGTGGATTTGCCTGTTTTGGATATTTCATATAAATGGAATCATACTGTGTGAACTTTTATGTCTGGCTTTTTTTCACTTAATACTTTTGAGATTCATCCTCATTGTAGCATGTATCAGTATTTCATTCCTTTTAATGGCTAATATTCCATTGCATGTATATACTACAATTCGGTTATCCATTCATTCTTTAATGGATTTTTGTTTCCATCTTTTGGCTATTGTGAATAGTGATACTATAAACGTGTGTACATGTATTTTCACGTACCTGTTTTCAATTCTTTTGGGTACACACCTAGGAAAAGAGTCACTGAGTCATTTGGTAACTCTGTTTAACATTTGAAAGAACCACCAAAATGTTTTCCACAGTGACTGCATCATTTTACATTCCAGCAATGTGTGAGAGTTTCAATTTCTCTATATCATCACGACCACTTGTTGTTTTCCTTCTTTAAATTATAGCCATCCTAATGGTGCGAACTGATAACTTGTTGTGGTTTTGATTTGCATTTCTCTAATGATTACTGGGGTTGAGCATTTTTTCATGTGCTTATTAGCAAGTTGTGTATTTTCTTTGGAGAAATGTCTATTTAAATCCTTTGCCCACTTTTTAATTGGGATGTCTGTCCTGTAGTTTTGAGTTTCAGTTCTTTATATATTCTAAATACCAGACCCTAATCATATATATAATTTGTAAATACTTTCTCCCACTGTGTGGGTTGTCTTTTCACTCTCTTGATAGTATGCTTTGATGTACAAAAGTTTTTAATTTTGAAGAAGTCCAATTTATTGGTTTTTTCTGTTCTTGCTCATGCTTTTGATGTCATATCTAAGAATCCACTGTGCAAATCCTACGTCATAAAGACTTACTCCTATATTTTATTGTAGGAGCTTTATGGTTTTAACTTGTATATTTAGGTCTTTGATTCATTTTGGTTAACTTTTGTATATGGTGAAAGGTAGGGGTCCAACTTCATTCCTTTACATGTAGATATCCAGTTGTCCCAGAACAATTTGTTGAAGATTCTATTATTTTTCCTTTGAATGGTCTTGGAACCTTTGTTGGAAATCAATTGGCCATAGATGTATGGGTTTATTTCTGGACTCTCAATTCTATCCCATTGGTTTATATGTGCCACACTGTTTTGATTATTATAGCTTTGTAGTAATGTTTGAAATTGGGAAATGTGAGTCTTTCAACTTTGTTCATTTTCTAGATTGTTTTGGCTATTTGACCCCTTACAATATCATATATATTTGAATATTGGCTTTTCCGTCTCTATAAAAAAAAAAAAGGACACTAGAATTTTGTTAGGGATGGCATTGAATCTGTAGCAAAACAGATTGTAAGATAAAGCATGAGTTTTACTTTGAGCATGATGAGTTTAGGGTGATCCTCTATAAGAAATTAGATATACATTCTAAAGCTTAGGAAAGAAGCCTCAATGGAAATGCATATTTGGGACACGAGTATACATGAAGATAGTAGCTGAAGCCCTCACTGTGATGATATTTTGGGAAGAGCATATAGAGAGAAGAGAGGAAAATCCTTGGCTTCACCAATATTAAGAAAGTGTAAGGGAGGGAAAGCCTGTGAAAATAATTTAATAAAGGAAGGATAACGGAAACTAAGTGAACAAGAGAAGAGTGATACAGTGGAAGCCAAGGGAAGAGAGAGGTTTAATACAAGTAGTGATTTGTGTGGCAGAATTCATGACATAATTGTGAAAAACAGCTAATGGATTTGGCAATCATGAGGCCACTAGTGACCTTGGGAAGATCAGTCTGTACGAAATATGAAGGCTGAAACCTGGCCAAGGACGTTTGGAGCAGATACAGGAAGTGAGAAAGAGGAGGCAGCAGAAGTACAGAATATTATTTTGCAGCATCTTGGCCGTGAAAAGAAGGGGAAAGATAAGGTTAGTGCAAGAGGAGGATGTAATGATATTGGAGGATATAGAAGCCACAGAGAAGTACCTGAGAAAGGAGATAAGTTGAAAATAGAGAAGAAAGAGGGAGTAATGAGCAGAATAATGCTTTGAATCTATTGGATGTAGTGCAAAGAAGGGGCACCTGCACCCCAATGTTCATAGCAGCAATGTCCACAATAGCCAAACTATGGAAGGAGCTGAGATGCCCTTCAACAGATGACTAGATTAAGAAGATGTGGTCCATATATACAATGGAATATTACTCAGCCATCAGAAAGGATGAACACCCACCATTTGCGCTGACATGGATGGAACTGGAGGGGATCGTGCTAAGTGAAACAAGTCAAGCAGAGAAAGATAATTACCATATGGTTTCACTGATATGTGAAACATAAGGGAAAGCATGGAGGACCATAGGGGAAGGGAGAGAAAACTGAAGGTGGGAGAATCAGAGAGAGAGACAAACCATGAGAGACTATGGACTCCAGGAAACAAACTGAGGGTTTCAGAGGGAAGAGGGGGTGGAGGGATGGGGTAGCCAGGTGATGGGTATTAAGGAGGGCACGTGTTGTGATGAGCACTGGATGTTATACGCAACTAATGAATTGTTGCGTATACACTACATCAAAAACTAATAATGTACTGTATGGTGGCTAACTCAACATACTAAAAAAAAGAAAAGAAACAAAAAGGATCTGTTGGAGATGAGGGGGATATGGAGGGAATTGCCTTTATCAGGATAAAGGACAGCCTCCACAGCCGACTTTCACCTTCTTTAGCATGAATGACCAAACCTGAAAGTAGGTGAAGATAAAGATGACTACTAAGTATGGGGGGGAATTACAGAAGTTCAATACCTGATGGCCTTGATATTCCGAGTGAAATTGGAGGTAAGGTCATCTGCACTGAAATGATAGAGTACTTGAGGTTAGTGGGGCAACCAGTCAGAGAAATAGGAGGAGAAACTGATCAGAAATAAGGTAACAAACTAATAAGGAGTGCCGAGGGTCTAGGAGAGACCAGAGGCCATTAATCCACGGTGGTTTTAATCCATTCAAGGATGCGATTTTTCTGCAGTAGCATTCAGCAGCCCAGTTGTGGGAGCAGCAAAGGAAGATGGCAAGGTTGATCTAAAGTTGAAGACTATGGGAGACATGTGGTGGAAAGATGATGGGCTTGGTTCTGAGTTCAAGGATACACTGATTGAGTGCAGTGGGGGTCACGTTTGGGTAGATGAGAAGGTAAAGCCAAACAGGGCTGATGGACTAGGAATAAAAAGGCTTTGATGTCTCTCTGTGTGAGGTTAAAGAGCTGAAGGGAGAGAAAAGGCTGGAAGGATAAAAGGATAAAATCCATAATAGTACAGTAGAATATGAGTTTGGAGGCAGAGTTGTTCCAAGTGATATCAAGTCTAGGGTATGACAATCAAAGTGGATCACTGGGGTAGTGACAGGTGAAGACTGTTGGTGTTGAAGATGTTTTTTAAAAAAACAGCCATGAGGCCAGGATGCTGGATGGCTTCTCATGGATAGAGAAACTGCTCAGCATGAAGACAAGACATGGGCAGGAGAAGAAAACAGGGAGCAGGTATCCAGGCTTTTAATGAATACTGAGGAACAAGTGAGGGGTTCAAAGATGAAACAAAGAGGAGAGGGATAAAAAGAAGTATATACAGTTGGCATAAATCTTAATGAAGGAGGCTTTCTTGCCCCATGGTGGAGGAGTAGTAATCTTCCAATTGTATTGGGATGCTAGGAGACATGATCAAGTGACAGCATGCAACAAGTGGGTGTCGAAGAATCAGCCTTTTCTATAAATGAAGCTACAACATCTTTAGGGAGAGATGTTGTGCTCTGGAAAGAGCCAGAAGATAGTGCTCTGTGAAGTGGTTGAGGATATAAGGAAGGTTATTTACAGTAGCATGAGGGTCTTTGAGGAAAGGATTGGAGGGAAGTCAGTAGAGTGAAAAATATCCAGGTGGAATGAGAATGATGAATGATAATAATAATGTGTGTCAAACACTGTAACAAGGGTTTTATATATTTATTTTATGTAATTATTACACTAACTCTGCAATGTAGGTGTTATCTCTCTTTTTCATATAAATAAACTGACATTGAGGGCACTTAGAAACTTGTTTAAAGTCATGTATCTGATAAGTGGCTGAGTTGGTTTCCCAAGATTTGACTTCCCAGCTTGGTCTCTTAACCACTGAAAAGGATTGGAATGACGGGGTATAAGAGGAGAGGGTGCTGGAGAAGCTCCTATTTGGAGGCCCTCCAACAACTGGATATGAGACCTCATGGGTCCATCTAACTGAAAATGTAGATGTACGTTCATAGGGTCCTCTGGCTGGAGGGGGCCCCCAGTTAGGGTCAGCAGTCTGCTCTAGGATTTCCAGATGGTCAGTGAGTGGAGGAATATGCAGACAGGCTCTTGGGGAAGGCTCTGAAAATGTAACAATAACAAAATTGCAGAAACAAGACATGATTCTTTCTTTGGGTTTTTTTCTCTCCTTCCCTCTCACCACCAGCCATGCCCCTCCTGCTTTTTAGGTTTTGCCATCTGTGGTGAAAGCATTGCTGGTACTCACTCAGATCCCTTCAGATTTCTCCTACTGTTTCTACACATCTCTCCCCTGGTTTTGGTGTGTGTTTGTTTCGAAAGCCTACATCTGAGACTCTTCTGATGACTGCTCTCTTTGCCTGGGATGGTTTTAAGCCAGTGACTGATGGATGGGGCAATACAAAAGCTCGGCTTCCTTGCCTCAAGTCAGGACATCTTGAAGGCTTAACTCGCCTCAGAGTTCCCTTGAGGGATCAGGTTGGACCTACCATCCTTAGGACCTGGACTGAAATTGCACTCTGCCTTGGCTTCTTCCTCTTTTCTGTCCTGCTTCCCCCACTTCCTTCCTAGTTTCTCCTGGGAGCACTTATTACATAAATCACATGTACATGAATCCTCAACTTAGGGTCTGCTTCTGGGGACCTCAAACAGGAAATCAGATACTATTAAAGAAATGTTCGTTTAGGTAGAAATTTTGAGGATAAAATTGAAAATGTATTTTTTTAAAAAGAAACACAGGAATGATTTAAGTACTAAAATAAAGTATGGATGAATTCCCTCATAATACAGAAGTGGAGAAAGCTTTTTGGCATATGACTTAAAATCAAGAAACAATGAAAAGATTGATAAATTCTACTACATAAAAATGAAAATAAAATTTTCTTTAAAAACGTAAGTAAAAAAATGACAAAAATTTGCATCTTTTATCATGGGTGAAAGGCTAATCTCCTTGCTCTATAAAGAGCTCTCAAAAATTTAGAGGACATCAGGGATGCACATTCTCTCCACTTCTATTCAACAAGTACTGGAAGCCCTAGCCAGAGCAATTAGGCAAGAAAAGGAAATAAAAGGCGTCCAAATCAGAAAGGAAGAAACAAAATTGCTCCTGTTGACAGATGGCATGATCTTAAACATAGAAAACCCTAAAGACTCTGTTAAAAAAAACTGTTATATCTAGCAAACGAATTCTAGTAAAGTTTCAGGATACAAAATCAACATTCAACCATCAGTTGCATTTCTGCACACCAACAATGAGTTATCTGGAAAAGAAATTAGGAAACGATCCATTCATGATAGCACCCAAAAGCATAAAGTACTTGGAAATAAACTTTAAGGAGATCAAACACTTCTATACTAAAAACTACAAAACACTGATGAAAGTAATTAAACAATACAAAAACAAATGAAATGACATTCTATGTTCATGGAATGAAAGAATTAATATTGTTAAAATTTCCATATCACTCAAAGTAATCTACAGATTTAATGCAACCCCTATCAAAACTCTAATGGCATTGCTTTTTACAGAAATAGAAAACATTTCTAGAATTTATTGGAACCATAAAGACCATAAGTAGCCAAATCAATCTTGAGAAGGAAGAACAAGATGGAGGCATCAAGCTTCCTGATTTTAAAATATATTACCAAGCTATAATAATCAAAACAGTGTGTATGAGACTGGCATAAAGACAGACATATCAATCAATGGAACAGAATAAGGAGCCCAGAAATAAATTCCCACATATACGGTCAACTCATCTTTGACAGAAAAGCCAAGAATACACAATAAAGAAAAAATAGTCTCTTCAACAAATGGCACTGGGAAAGTGAGATATCCACATGCAAAATAATGAAATTAAACCTTTATCTTACACCATACACAAAAATCAACTCAACTAGATTACAGGCTTAAATGTAAGACCTCAAAACTGTATAACTCCTAGAGGAAAACATAGGTGAAAAATTTCATGACATTGGCCTTGGCAATAATTTCATGTATACAACACCAAGAGCACAGTCAAAAAAACAACCAACCAACCAACCAACCAAAACAAACAAACAAAAAACCCCATCAAACTAAAAAGCTTCTTCACGGGGAAGGAAACAATCAACAGAGTGAAAAGGCAACCTACAAAATGGAAGAAAATATTTACAAACCACATATCTGATAAGGAGTCTATAACAAAAATATATAAGGAACTCCTTCAACTCAATTGAAAAAAATTGATAACCCAATTTAGAAATGGCCTAAGGACTTGAATAGACATTATTCCAAAGAAGACATACAAATGGCCAATGGGAATATGAAAAAAAATGTTCAAATCACTAATTATCAGGGAAATATAAATCAAAACCACAATAAGGTATTATCTCATAACTGTCAGGATGGCTATTATTAAAAAAAAAGGCAACAAGAGTTGTTGAGTATGTAGAGAAATCGAAACCCTTGCACACTGTGGGTGGAAATGCAAAATAGCACCGCCTTTTTGGAAAATAGTATGAAGTTTCCTTTAAAAATTAAAAATAGAGCTACCATATGATCCAGCAATCCCATTTCTGGGTACTTATCCAAAAGAAATGACATCAGGATCTCGAAGAGATGTTAGCATTCCTCTATTCATTAAAACATAGTTTACAATTACCAAGACGTGGAAACAACGTAAATGCCAATCAACAGATAAATGGATAAAATATATATGGTATATACAGACAGTGGAATATTATTTGGTCTTAAAAAGAAGGAAATTCCACAATATGTGACAACATGGATAAACCTTGAGAAGATCGTGCTAAGTGAAATAAGCTAGTTACAGAAAAACTGCCCAACTCCACTTATTTGAGGTATCTAAAATAGTCAAATTCGTCAAATCAAAGAATAAAAGGTGGTTGCCAGAGGCTGGGGAGAGGGGGAAATGAGGAGTTAGTAAGCAGGGGCGCCTGGGTGGCTCAGTCATTAAGCGGCTGCCTTTGGCTCAGGACCTGATTCCAGGGTTGTGGGATTGAGCCCCGCATTAGGCTCCTCCGCTGGGAGCCTGCTTGTTCCTCTCCCAATCCCCCTGCTTGTGTTCCCTCTCTCGCTGGCTATCTCTATCTCTATCAAATAAGTAAAATCTTTAAAAAAAAAAAAAAGGAGTTAGTAAGCAGTGGGTATAAAATTTCAGTTAAGCAAGATGAATAAGTTCTAAAGATCTGCTATACAGCATCGTACCTACAATCAACAATATTTTATATGCTTAAAATTTTGTGAAGAGGCGAGATCTCATGTTAAGTATTCTTACCACAATAAAATAAAAATAAGAAAATAAATGAATACATAAACTTTTTAAAAATTGAGAGCAAAAATACCAAAAGCCCAACTGAAAAATGAGAAAAAGATGTGACAGAGTAATTGCAGGGAGAAAAGTAAAATGGTCCTTAAACATATAAAAATATGCTTAAAATCATTCTGAAATATAGATAACTGATACTTAAAGATACTTAATGCTTATTAAATTGGCAAAAATGAAAGGCTTGACAAAACACTCTGTTGCAAGGCTGTGCAAAAGCAGAAGCACTCATCACTGATGGCAGGAAGTGCCAAATGGCACAAACACTTTGGTGGGATTTGGGCAATATCTAATGAAATTAAATATGTACACCCTGTTTTACTCAGCAGTACTGACGATATGTCTCCACAAGACTAAAACAATATATACATGAGTTTATTAGTCATGTATTATTTAAAACAACAATAGGCTGAAAAGAATGCATCTCTGTTGACCTACACTGGTTGAATAAACTAGCTGCGTAATGGAGTATCATACAGCCATAAAGAAACAATGAGGACAAACTTTATGAATTTAAATTGAGTACTTTCCAAGATGTATTAAGTAAAAAAAAAATAATCGAAGTACAGAACAGTGTGTGGTCTGCTACATTTTGTACATGAAAGAAGGGGAAAGGGACGCCTGGGTGGGGTAGTTGGTTAATCGTCGGACTCTTGATCTCAGGGTCGTGAGATGGAGCCCCACATAAGGCTCTAGGTTCAGCACGGAGTCTTCTTGGGTTTCTCTCTCCTTCTTTCTCTCTGTTTCTCAAATAAATAAATCTTTAAAAAAGAGGAGGAATAACTTCTTCCCATGCACATATATATAACAGTCTGTTATATATGTTTGCACACATATACATTTACATTGTATATATTGTATATATATATATCAATATATAAAATAGATACAAACCTATATGTATATGCAGACATATATATAAACCTATAAACTGTATGTGTATAGTTATATATAGGTACTTAATATTTGCAAAAAAAAAGAAACATAGGAAGGCCAATCAGAACATAAAAAATGCTACTATGGGGGTATGAATGGTGATAAATGTATCAAGATGGAACTGAGACTTCTTCAAGGACACCTTTCTGTGTAGTTCTCTTTTTTGAAATATGTTAATATTTTACATATTCAAAAATAAAATTATATTAAAAAAGTGAAAAAGAAAATCCTAATATTGACCATAAGCAGAGACAGATGAACCTTGCTGTATACCAAATTGATAATACATACACAGAGAGAAAAAAAGAATATGAATTATTTCAAGCAACTTTTGAACGTGATTCTCTGACTCCAATACTCTATTTAGCGGCGTATATTCTGAAGATGAAAAGAGCTGTAAAAAGAATCTTAAACTTTGGAGGAGTTAAGATGGCAGAGGAGTAGGGCTCCCCTTTTTCAGCCGGTCCCCTAAGTCGAGCTGGATAGGTACCAGACCAGCCTGAACATCCACAGAATCAGCCTGAGACGCAGGAAGATACATCTGGATCTCTACAAATGAACATCTCCAGCACTGAGTATTGAGGTACGAAGCGGGGAGCCGTGAAACCGTGCACAGATATCGGAAGATAAATGGAAGGGGGAGGGAGCTGCAGTGCTCGGGTGCCGGGAAGCGGTAGCCACCTGCACGGGGGAGCGGGTGGACTCGCGGACCTGCACCCTCGAGACAGCAGACTGAGACCGTGAGCCGGGAGCGCGCGCCACCAGACTTTTCACGGAACTCCGGAATCCCGGTGTGCTCACTGGATCCAGACTGAGACCGGGAGCTCCGGGAGCGCACGCGGGAGCGGCTGGCGGCTGGCGGTGTTAGAAACACAAAGGACAGAGACGCGCCGGCCCTGAAAGTGAGGGCTGGGACACTGGGTGTGGGGCGCACATCCCGGGACGCTGCAGGGTTGAGCAGCACCAACAGAAACAAAGTTAAAGTGGCCAGAACATCAGGACAACGGTCCGCGATCCCTCTGTTCTGTGACAGAGGCTGAGATTCGGCCACTGCTGCTCTGACTCTCAGAAGAGGCACAGCAGACCGCCAGGGAAAGCTGCCAGAGAACAAAAGCCTGGAAATAACAGCTCACAGGGTGCCCACCCCCATCCCCCCTCGCAGGGGACACGGAGACTCTACCCAAACAGGGTTGCCTGAGTATCGGCGTGGCAGGCCCCTCCCCCAGAAGGCAGGCTGAAAAATCAAGAAGCCCACATCCCTAAGATCTCTATAAAACAAGCCTTTCCCTTAAGATCAGGAACACGACAAGGATACCCACTCTCGCCACTATTATTCAACATAGTACTAGAAGTCCTTGCAACAGCAATCAGAAGACAAAAAGGGATCAAAGGTATCCAAATCGGCAAAGAAGAAGTCAAACTGTCTCTCTTTGCAGATGACATGATACTCTATATGGAAAACCCAAAGGAATCCACTCCCAAACTATTAGAAGTTATAGAACAATTCAGTAAGGTGGCAGGATACAAAATCAATGCCCAGAAATCAGTTGCATTTCTATACACGAATAACGAGACTGAAGAAAGAGAAATTAGGGAATCCATCCCATTTACAATAACACCAAAAACCATGCGTTACCTTGGAATTAACTTAACCAGAGACGTAAAGGACCTATATGCTAGAAACTATAGATCACTTTTGAAAGATATTGAGGAAGACATAAAAAGATGGAAAAATATTCCATGCTCATGGATTGGAAGAATTAACATAGTTAAAATGTCCATACTACCCAGAGCAATCTACACTTTCAATGCTATCCCGATCAAAATACCGAGGACATTTTTCAAAGAACTGGAACAAATAGTCCTTAAATTTGTATGGAACCAGAAAAGGCCCCGAATCTCCAAGGAACTGTTGAAAAGGAAAAACAAAGCTGGGGGCATCACAATGCCGGATTTCGAGCTGTACTACAAAGCTGTGATCACAAAGACAGCATGGTACTGGCACAAAAACAGACACATCGACCAATGGAACAGAATAGAGAACCCAGAAATGGACCCTCGGCTCTTTGGGCAACTAATCTTTGATAAAGCAGGAAAAAACATCCGGTGGAAAAAAGACAGTCTCTTCAATAAATGGTGCTGGGAAAATTGGACAGCTACATGCAAAAGAATGAAACTTGACCACTCTCTCACACCATACACAAAAATAAACTCCAAATGGATGAAAGACCTCAATGTGAGACAGGAATCCATCAAAATTCTAGAGGAGAACATAGGCAACAACTTCTATGACATCGGCCAGAGCAACCTTTTTCACGACACATCTCCAAAGGCAAGAGAAATAAAAGATAAAATGAACTTATGGGACTTTATCAGGATAAAGAGCTTCTGCACAGCCAAGGAAACAGTCAAAAAAACTAAGAGACAGCCCACGGAATGGGAGAATATATTTGCAAAGGACACCACAGATAAAGGACTGGTATCCAAGATCTACAAAGAACTTCTCAAACTCAATACACGAGAAACAAATAAACAAATCATAAAATGGGCAGAAGATATGAACAGACACTTTTCCAATGAGGACATACAAATGGCTAACAGACACATGGAAAAATGTTCAAAATGATTAGCCATCAGGGAAATTCAAATCAAAACCACACCAAGATACCACCTTACACCAGTTAGAATGGCAAAAATTGACAAGGCAAGAAAGAACAATTGCTGGAGAGGATGTGGAGAAAGGGGATCCCTCCTACATTGTTGGTGGGAATGCAAGTTGGTACAGCCACTCTGGAAAACAGTGTGGAGGTCCCTTAAAAAGTTAAAAATTGAACTACCCTATGACCCAGCCATTGCACTACTGGGTGTTTACCCCAAAGATACAGACGTAGTAAAGAGAAGGGCCATATGCACCCCAATGTTCATAGCAGCATTGTCCACAGTAGCTAAATCGTGGAAGGAGCTGAGATGCCCTTCAACAGATGACTGGATTAAGAAGCTGTGGTCCATATATACAATGGAATATTACTCAGCTATCAGAAAGAACGAATTCTCAACATTTGCTGCAACATGGNCTATCAGAAAGAACGAATTCTGAACATTTGCTGCAACATGGACGGCACTGGAGGAGATAATGCTAAGTGAAATAAGTCAAGAAGAGAAAGACAATTACCATATGATTTCTCTCATCTATGGAACATAAGAACTAGGAAGATCGGTAGGGGAAGAAAGGGATAAAGAAAAGGGGGTAATCAGAAGGGGGAGTGAAGCATGAGAGACTATGGACTCTGAGAAACAAACTGAGGGCTTCGGAGGGGAGGAGGTTGGGGAATGGGATAGACCGGTGATGGGCAGTAAGGAGGGCGCCTAGTGCATGGTGCACTGGGTGTTATACGCAACTAATGAATCATCGAACTTTACATCAGAAACCAGGGATGTACTATATGGTGACTAACATAATATAGTAAAAAACATTAAAAAAAAGAATCTTAAACTTTACTCAGTAGGTTTACTGTCAATACTATCAGTTTGGTTTAAATATATTGTAGGATCAAGCCATTTGGCAATTCGAGCGTAAACACGAAAAGTGCTGTATCTTATTGTAACAGGAAATAAATAAAAATTTACAAGCCCATAATGATACCCAAAGAGAGGGTGGGACAGAGAAAAGAGGCATGAGAAGAAGAAGGAGGAAGAGGAAGAGAAGGGGAATTTTGATTGTGGTACTGTGGTTGTTTAAGAGAATGTCCTTGATCTTAGGAAATGTCCATTATAGTATTTGGTAAAGGGGCTTGATGTTGCAAGCTTACTTTCATTCAAGAGTAGTCAGTTCAGAAAAGAAAAAAAATATATAAATATATATATATGCACATAGGAAAAGGGAGAGAGTAAAACAGATTGGGGCAAAATGTAAACAATTGGTGAATCCAGGTAAAGAATATAGGAGGGATCTAGTCCTGGAATAGATCCTATTCCTGGAATTTGAAATTATATCTAAGTAATAAGTTAGCAAACAAAAAGTTACTCCCCAAAGGCTGCCTTCTCAGCGTGTGTGATGTTTGAGAGCAGAGCCAATGGAAGGGCTGCCCTCTGCTCAAATATTAACCCTGGGGCAGGATGCAGGGTGATTAGAAAACAGAAAGAAGGTCCAGTTCCCAACAACCAAATTAATCCTTTAGTAACTGAGAACACATGATTTGCAAATGCGAACTGGGCTCTAGTTTTTGTCCTTAGAGATCACGAGGACTTATTCGCACAAAACAAACGGAGGGAGTTTTCGATGCAGAATAACAAATGCTAAGAGCGGGTAAGAGGCCACAGCCCAGCTTGGGTTGATTGGCTCCCGGACAGGGAGGAGTCTGGCGCATATGTCAAGCTGCGTACATACATGTACGGAGGTCAGGCCCGGAAGGGAGAGGAAGGGGAGAAAGTACAAGGCAGGCAACAGGCAGGAGCGTGCTCTTGAATAAAAGGCGAAGTGGGGGGGAGCACCGGGAGGCCACAGCCCCTCTCACTTGGGCCATCAGCAAAAGGCCTTTGCAGCCACCTCATTAACACATCATTAAGAAGAGTCCATCCCACCTAAGTGAGTGTTTCCCAGAAAAATGGACTATTTCTGTCCCCTTAAAATTCATAAATGCTGCCCAGAAAGCCCCAGGTTTCCTGTAATGTCTATTAAAAATTCCGGATATTCTAGCAACAATATCCAATCCCCACTATTTCCACTAAGAAAAGTAAAATAGTAAGTAAATTATGCTTGTTCGTTTCTTAGATGGTGTGTACCCAGTGCAGAGAACGTGTAACATTGGATTGAATATTCAGACTCTCAGGTTCATTACTAAAATACCTGAAAGTCTCTTAAAAATTATAGTATGTCTCATTCTCTAAAGACTAAAATGCAAGAAAACTGTTTCCATAATTAGAGTTTAGGCGAGTTTTTTTTTTCTTTTTGAAATATTGAAACTAAAAGAGTTTACCCTAGTAGCGAATGTGAGATGAGGTTGGCTTTGATTCCTGAACTATTGTTTCTTCAGGGCTATAAAACGACTTTTATATTAAAGTATCTTATATTTCATAGGAAGGAAGGAAGTTGACATTTATTGGCTGCGTACTATGTCCTAAGCGTTGCACTGTTTCATTTAATCCAGAATTTAGCTCATTCCAAACTTAGTCGTGAAAGAAAAAAAATACTAAAAGATCCTTTTTTATTAGAAAGGAATAATGTCAGTACCATTTTGTTCTGTGGATACAAATTCTGAACCCATACATTGACATATGTTTTCAAGTGTATTCTGCGGTATCTAAGTATTTATGTCCCCCACGGTTGTTCTTGTCAATAAGAATTTCTTACTGCAACTATTTTTCCTTTCTTCATGTCCTGGTGGTTTCTTCTTTTTATAGACTAGAATAGTTACAAGATTATATCAATGAAGCAGATTATGTCTTATTTTCTCCTCTTCACTTCAAGACAATGTAAAAGCATTGCAGAAAATTTGGCAAAATGTTGAAGAAGAAAACATCTAAGATCTCGCCACTCTACAACAATAATGCTTTTCAATTCTGTGTACTCATTTCCAGTCTCTGTTCATAGTTGTATGTTTTTACGTAGTTGCAGTAAAAGTGTTCTGTGCAAAGGGGACCTTTAACTCATCTTCTACATATCTTGTCATGTAAATATCGATTTTTCAGTATTATAATTCTTAGTGCTAGATAATATTCAATAAAGTGGCTATACCACAATTTCTTTAAGTGCGCCTCGACCATTAAACGGCTAGATCGCTCCCTATTTTCCAACGTTAGACAAATAGTGTCAAAAATTTCTTCACCTACATAGCATTCACTTTCTTTTTCAACCATTTCCTTAGGATAAATTCCTAATAGAATATGAGCACTTGTATGGCAATTGACCTGTCTTATCAAATTGCTTTCCGAAAGTACTGTAAGCCAATGACAAGCCTCCAGCTTCAAGTACATTCCAGAGCCATTCCTGGACTTTCTTCTCAGCCCTCCTTTCGGTACTTGATTATCTTAATCATAATGCTTTTGGCCTATTTAGTAGATAAAACATGGTATCACTTAGTATTCTATGGTATCTCCTATTGGATTTAGAAAAAATTTTTAAGGCTTGATTTTTTTAGAGCAGTTGTAGGTTCACTGCAAAGTGAAGAGGACCATTGCCCATATACCTGCTGTCCCCACCATGCGTGGCTTCTCCCACTATCGACGTTCCACATCAGAGTGGTTCATTTGTTGCAATTGATGAATCTACATTCACATGTCATTATCGCCCAGAGTCCATAGTTTACATTAGGGGCTCGCTCTTGGATATTGTACATTCTATGGATTTGAACAAATGTATAATGACATGTATCCCCCATTAGAGAATCATAAAGAGTAGCTTCACCGTCTTAAAAATCCTCTGTACTCTGCCTGTTCATCCTTTCCCCTCTCCAATCCCTGGCAACCACTGATCTTTTACTGTCTCCATAGTTTTGCCTTTTTCAGAATGTCATAGAGTGGAATCATACAGTATGCAGACTTTATGGATTGGCTTCATTAGTACCATGTGTTTCAGGTTCCTCCATGTCTTTTCATGGCTTGACTGCTCATTTCTTATTAGCGTGGAATGATATTCCATTGCCTGGATGCACCATTGTTTATTTTATGCATTCACCTACTGAAGGACGTTTTGGTTGCTTTCACGTTTTGGCAGTTATGAATGAAGCTACTGTATATATCGTGTGAGGTTTTTGTGTGAATATTCAATTTGAATTTTATTTGCGTATCTTTAATTGCACCCAAGTTTGAACATTCCATCTTATTTGTATTTTCTAAAGTAGCGAATTTGTAAAAGAGTTTATTTATTTATTTATTTATCCATTCATTCATTCATTCATTCATTCATTTATTTTTAGAGAGGGATGGGGCAAAGGGGGGGAGAGAGAGAATCTCAAGCAGACTCACCCAGCATGGAGCCCTACGCAGGGTTCCATCTAACGACTCTGAGATCGTGATCTGAACTGAAATCAAGAGTCAGACGTTTAACCCACTGAGCCACCCAGTTGCCCCTAAAAGCAGTGAATTTTTGTGTGAATTTTCTTCTTCTCAATTTCCTGTTGATATCTGCATGTTCTGTATTTTGGCCAATTTCTACTTTTTGGTTTAAAACTAATGTCCCTGAAAGTCATTACCTGAAACATTCTTCTCAGTATGTGGCTTGCTGTTTAATTTTGTTTTTCATAATGATGGTCTTTTGTGTTTATGTGATTGAGTCTATCTTTCCTTTTGTGCTTCCTTCTAATGCTTTAAAGTTTTTAAAGTTAAGTCTTCTCCTGAAACCTGAAAAATATTCATATCTATACTTCAACTTAACTTGCCAATATGTTTATTATTTATTTTAGTGAATTCTGGGAAACACACTTCTAAGTTATTATTTTTCTAAATTGTTAACCACTTATCTGAACTGCAACGTTTTGGATGCCTCTCTTATGTTATCTGCGATCAGATCTATTTCTGGATTTTCCATTCTATTCCATCTCTGGTCTTTCTCTACTGCTACACTTTTTATATAAGGTTTTGGTGGTTATAAATAGGCATTTTGATTGTATATGTAATGGGGTCTGTATTAGTCAGCTCAGGCTGCCATGACAAAAAAACACAAACTGGGCGGCTTAAACAACAGACACATATTTCTCATCGTTCTAGAGGCCAGAAGCCCAAGATCAAGGTGCCATTTGACTCAGTTCATAGTGAGGGCTCTCTCCCTGACTTGCAGATGGCTGCTATCTTGCTGTGTTTTCACATGGCAAAGAGGAAAGGGTGAACTCTCTGGCGTATCTTCTTATAAGACTAATCCCACTAGATCAGGGCCCCACCCTTAGGACATTATTTAACCTTTATTACTTCCCTACTCTAAATGCAGTCACATTGGGGCTTGGAGGAGCACCATGAATTTGTGGGGGACACAATTCATCCGTATCAAGGTCCCATTTCCCAATAAGCTTCCAGTCCAATTATGTTCCTGACCCTATAATTTCAGATTCCTGAAGATCATCAAAGCCAGACACCATCTCCAGCAGCAATTTCTAATCATGATCTTAGATCCTCATCCTCAGCCCCCACACTGCTGTTTTAGATTCCTAGCCCCGTACCCCAACTCCGATGGTTTGTCTCTGGCCTCTTTTTAATTTAAGATTTTATTTTATTTTTTAAGAGAGAGTGAGAGAGAGAGAGAGCACAAGCAGGAGGAGCAGTAGGCAGAGGGAGAAGCAGGCTCTCTACCAAGCAGAGAGCCCCACGTGGGATTAGATCCCAGGACCCTGGGATCATGACCTGAGCTGAAGGCAGACGCTTAACCAACTGAGCCACCCAGGTGCCCCTGTCTCTGGCCTCTTTTGATTGTGCCAGCCTCCTGACATTTTGAATCTTAGTAACCCTGCATAGCTCCAGCTCTCTAGTCTATTCTTCCTTGGAGCCCCTTGTGGCCTTCTGTGAAAATCTTTACTGAACTGTAATCAGGCTAGCCTCCAGCTCCCTACATTTCTAGAGTTTCTTCTGAAAGGATAAGGCACATAATGGTTTCATGATTCACCTTCCAGTTGCACATTGACTCATGATACAGGACTCTGTGACAGCTCTATCTCTGCTAATTGTGGTTTAGGTCAATGTAATGGGCCTGTACATCAGGCTTTTTAAATAAGAACCTTAGGGTAAGGCTTTCCATATGTAAAGGATTGCTGAAATCAATACTATTTGCCTGTCATCTTCTCTTGCCATGTGTCTTCAAGACTGTTCTCCTACTCCAGCTGCTATTCCACATTCTTTTTGAAGAGATTGGCATTCTCACTGTTAGGTTTCCATCTGGTTAGGCAGGCATGAATGACCTGCTAACTGAGCATGTCAGCATCGTGACAATGACCCTCTCCTCAAGCATTGGAATCCTCCTCAAAGCCCTGGAGAAAAAGTAGATCTTATTTGGAATGAAGGACTTTCTTCAAAAACTCATTCACTCCCAGAAAACATAACTTGGTCTTTTGTTGTTCATTATAAAAAGCTCCTAAAATAGCAGTTGAGACTATGAGTGTTTGGCCAGAGACTGTTTTGTTTGCCCTTCCATCCCTAGCACTCAATGTAGTATTTGGCCCACAGTAGACACTTAACGAATAGTTGTGGAAGACAAGAAAGATGAGGTAAATTTAAACCTGGGAGCTGAGCCTAGTTTTTAATTTTATATATTAGAGTTATTTGTTGGTTTCATGAATGTGTGACCCCTTCAACATAAGCAGAAAGATGCTGCTCACAGGGACGAAATTCTGGGTCTCAGGGTCATTCTTCTAGTGGTCTGGCAGGAAGTGTGTTTCACAGAAGAAGGGTCTACTACAGATCTCGGCCTAAAGTTTAGAAGAGGGGAGGAAGATTTATTCATTCTGCAGTCCTATAGGTATTTAATGTAGTTCCAAAGATGAGAAAAAGCAATGTGCCCCCATAAGACAGGAACAGAGGCTCAAAGAAAGATGACACAGACATTAATGTTGGGCCTGCATTTTTAAAAGTGGAATTGCTTTACATAGTATGAAAACAATGGAGATTGGTAGTAAGAAATTTACTATTGTTTCCTATCACCCCCAAACTGGATCTTACAAAAGTTACGGGATTAATATTCCCACCACTTATCGTCAAAAACGGCATCACGTCGTTCAGACACATCACTTAGAAATTTTAATTCATGGAGTGAGGATTCAGGAATAAATGTGATGTCAATTCACACCAGTTTCCTACTGTGAGAACTTTCTATTTTATAGCCTTTCTGATCTGGAACAGTTTTCCTGCATCTTTCTACCTCATTGCTTCACATTTTAAAATTGATCTTTTGCTCTGTGGCTGTACTTTGTAATTTCTCTTGTCCTGTATTATTATTTTAAATCTGTGTGGGTTGAGGGACAGTCTATTTGAAAGTTGTTAACAAAAAGTTTTATAGCCAAAGCAGCACATTCTTGGTAGCAAAGTACCATGTGCTTACCTAACAGATTATAGAACATTCCCAGAATTCTGTTCAGAACTCCTAGAAATGTGATCCTTTAGAAGAAGAAGAAGAAGAAGAAGAAGAAAGAAGAAAAAGAAGACGACGACTTATTTATTTATTTGAGAGAGGGAGAGAGAGTGTGAGTGGGAGGAGGAGCAGAGGGAGAGAATCTTTAAGCAGACTCCCCGCTAAGCGTGGAGCCCCATGTGGGGCTTGATCCCACGACCCATGAGATCATGATCTAAGCCAAAACCAAGACACTTAACTCACTGAGCCACCATGGCACCCCAGGAATGTGGTCCTAAGGACTTAGCAGGGCCTTTACACTATGAAGATAGAAAGCCCTGAGAATGAAGAGGCAAATAGAAATTCATGGGTATGAAACATGCACCCATAGATGTGAAGATACTGCAGTTTATGCTTGAGGATTCCAAGGTACCAAATAGAGGCAGTGCATTAGCACAGCACTTTTCAAACTTTAATGGGTATGTGAATCACCAGGGGATTTTGTTAAATGTAGATTTTGAGTCAGTAGATCTGGAGTGAGGCCTGGGAGTCTATGTTTCTAACGCACACCCAGATGATGCTGATGCCATGGACCACGTGCTGAGGAGCACAGTCTTTTTATGATTTATTCATTTACATCTTTTTTGTTGCAAGAAAAAAATTTTGTCATTTATAAAGTCAGAGTGATAAGACAAGATAAAAAAATAGGTGAGGAAATTGAGATTAAGGAAGGGAAAGTAGGAAAGGAAAAAAGTATACGTCTGGAAGGGTCCTTTGACATAGGAAAGGCAAACCATCATGCCCTGAACAATTGTTAGAGAAGGGGAAGCATTTCTGTACTTTCTACTGCCCGGAACAAAATGCAAAACTTGACCTGGTACAAATCTGACAGTGTTTGTGAGATAAAACCTTCCCAGAGCTCAGCAGAAGCCGGTGGCACTGAGCACCAGGGGCATTATTTCCTGTGGGTAACCAGGCAAGAGGCCCCAGGTGAAGCAGTGAGCAGCATTCTGAGAGGAAATAGAATGGTTAACTCTTGGTTTCAATTTTTTTAAATAACGTCTGCATCTGAGTCGGTCAATGGCATAGTGCCAACATGTAGATTTATGACTCTGGTGCTCTGGCTTGTTTCAAGGATAAGATTTAGGATCTCTAGGATGGAAGGACTGCATATCCTTCAATGTGGATTACTTATAGAGAGATAAATCATATATATGTATCCAGCTCAGGAAAAGTTTGTGTAACAGGATACGTAAAAGGATGTGGAATGATTTTGTCCAAAGCTAAGCACAAGTCCTCCACTAGGCATAGTCCCCCGAGATTTGCTCAGATGTAGACTAACGGGTCCTTCAATTACTCACCCTATTACCAGTCTCTAGAATATATACGGGCAGGGTAGATAGTCACTAATGTGATCTTTGAAGGGAATTTACAGAAAAGATGAATGTGGCATTTTCCCCCTCTTCTAGGAAAGGATAGGGGCTTTCTCCGGCCCAGTCAAATTTGGAATCTTAAGCACTTGATGAGGGACTGCTGCCTAAAAGAAGAGCCAGATTCTCACAAATATGCCTAATGCTGTTTCGTGAGTGTTGTAGTCAGTGGTACACTAGTAAGTGTTTAACAACCTGCTCTCTGGAAAGGGGGTGGAGGCGGAGGAAGCCCTGACTTGTAGCATTTGCTGATTTCTGTGGTGTAAATATTCCCATCAAGCTTGAAGTCGCTGATGTAAAGTTGTGAAGAAATGTGTACAATCAACTGTCAGCTCCAGAACACCCCCAGTTTTAGGTAAACCCCATGTTATGACAATAATAGCCCCCAAATGTGTTTTGTAGACACCTCCCACATTGACTTGGGGCCTGATCATGTGACTTGCTTTCAGCCATGGGAAATCAGCAAGTACGACAGAAGCAGAGGCTTAGAAAGTGCTTGTGCTTTGGAGCTTTCCCTCTTGGAATGCTTCACCCCATAAAGAAGGCTGGGATAGTCTGCTGGAGGCTGAGAGATCACTTGGAGGTATGTGGCCCAGCCAACACCCAACACCAATGGGCAGACACATGAGTGAGGTCACCTTAGACCATCCAGCCCCGATCAAACCACCAGATGACTGCAGCTATATGTGTCACCACCAAGCAAACCAGCAGAAAATCATCCATATGAGCCCCTCCCAAATTACTGACCCACAGAATTTCGAGCAAATAAAGTGGTTGTTGTCTTAATCTACTAAGTTTTGAAGTGTTTTAACCTAGTAAGTTTGTATGCAACAATCGATAACTGATATGCTCTGTATGTGTCCTCTGAAGTTTAGCGTACATGGGAGTATCAATGCTGGTAGAGTAGCTCATGATGGCATGGAGTGGAAAGAAGGGTCAGTATTGCGCCAAACCATACTGCCACCTCTTGGCGAGCAAGGTCAAGTCCATGCCACGAAGGGGATCCTTGAAAGGACTCCACCCAAAAAGGCCACCTTCTGGGGCAAAAAGACCCCACAAGAACAGAGATCATAGGAAGTCCCCTAGAAGCAGGAAATAAAGAGGTATTATTAACAAAGGTCTACCAGAATGCTTATTGCCTACATCTGAAGGAAGGTATAGTGAGGTAGCTTCCACCAACGCACTTCAAAGAAGGCTTAGGGTTTGGATGCCTACCAAGATAAGAAGGTATTCAACAGTCAAGAGAAACATAAACACCAACTCCAAACTCTCTTTTCTCCATTCCTTCCTTAGAGGAGCCACAGGTGGGAGTAGAATGAAGAGTTAAGGGGAAGAAAGCTGTTTCCTACTTGTATTTTACCAAATCTGGGCAATTCCATAACTTGCAAAACTTACATTTGCATTTAAAGACCCTTTGAATAATATTCTATGCATAATAAGTAGCTTACAGACACCCAATAAAAATTAAATAAAATGATCTTATTCATTCATCTGTCCATTCATTCGTTCATTTGTTCAATAAATATGGATGTAGGGTTACTTTTGCCAGGCAAGTGGTAGGATCTGAGAATTCAGCAATATAAGGTTCTTAACTTTCATACAGCTTACATTCTAGTGTTGGGAACAGATAAAAAAGATAAATACATAATTAAGTATCGGAGGGAAGTGCTCAAATGAAAATAAGCATGTATTTTCTGATACCATTCCAGTGAGTGAGAGTGTCACCTCATTACTGTTGGGCGGGGATGATAGTTCAGGTCTTCCACTTAACTGCCATTAGCCCTTGTGTGAAAGGGGCTCCTTGTCATTCCTTGGTGTCAGTTGGGGACCAAAATTGTAGACAAGGAAAGGACAGCAAAGGAGTAATGGAGGGCAGAAATGTTACCCTTCATTAGGTCTTAACGTTTCCCAAGCAACCAGTGAAGTTCTCAATGTGCAGTTACTTAACAAAACTTAAATATTCAACACCAGTACAGTGGCTAATTAATTGTGACATATTTAAACAGTGGAGTACTATGCACCAATGACCCCAAATGAGTGGAATCATGTATCAAAATGGATGAATTTCAAGCATGTAATGTGACAAATAAAAAGCAAGTCACAGAAGAAAACATATACTGTATTAATAATTATATAAAGCTTGAAAATGGGCAAAACTAAGCAAAATATGTTTTAGGGATAACTGAATGGGTACAAATGAAAAACTGCAATGAATAATGAGGATTATTCTGGAATGAATGGGGTGTGACTAGGGAGAAGTATACAGAAGACTTCGAAAATAACAGTAATATTCTAGTTCAGCAGTTCTTAAACTTTGATCTGTGTCAAAATCAGGGGAAAACTGGGTAAAAGTCTGAGTCCTATCCTACTTCCATGAACTTGAACCTCTCTCTTCTCTATTAGCTCTCTAGTTGATTCTGATAGACAACAAGTTTTGAGAGCCGAGATTCTTTTAAGCTAGGTAGTGTGTAAACAGAATTTTACTTTGTAATTATCATTTAGCTATATATGTNATTCTTAAACTTTGATCTGTGTCAAAATCAGGAGGAAAACTGGGTAAAAGTCTGAGTCCTATCCTACTTCCATGAACTTGAACCTCTCTCTTCTCTATTAGCTCTCTAGTTGATTCTGATAGACAACAAGTTTTGAGAGCCGAGATTCTTTTAAGCTAGGTAGTGTGTAAACAGAATTTTACTTTGTAATTATCATTTAGCTATATATGTACATTAAGTATATCCTTTGTATGTATAATACATTCCATTTAATACTTTTATGTAATTGCCTTGACAGCCTTGTCCCTACTTTCTAAGCCTGAAAACTTCCAGCAGTCCAGGACTCTTGACCGTGACTGGACAGACCTCAAGGTACTTTATGGGATAGTCTATATTCAGAGATTAGATTGGTCAGGGGCACCTGGGTGGCTCAGTCAGTTAAGCGTCTGACTCTTGGCTTCATGTCAGATCGTGATCTCAGGGTCATGGGATGGAGCCCCAGGTCAGCCTCTGTGCTCAGCGGGGAGTCTGCTGGAGATTTTCTCCCTCTACCTCTTCCCCCCCACCCAAGCTCGCTCTCTCTCTCTCGTTCTCTCAAATAAATAAATAAATAAATAATTTTTCTTCATAAAAGAAATTAGATTGTTCAATCTAGTTTGAGTCAAAACTCCACAAACTTGATTTAGCATTAAACTGTATCTCTCTCTCACTTTATACCTGCTTCAGACTAGAAGTCTGCCACGGAAGAGATGAGGCATGGTTGATGTGGTTGCCTTCTTCTTTTCCCCTTAAATCCCCCTCCGCCAGCTACTGTAATCAAAGTCATCACCGCCGTTCGTCATCACTACTATTATGATATTCTATTAACTGGTCTATCTTCTCTCACTTTTGCTTTCCCTGCAACCCATTCTCCACACAGCAGGCTGAATCACATTTGTTTTATCTTTTTTAAGTTTAACTAGTTGAGGCTTAGAGAAAAGTTGTGTAAATAGTACAAGAGAGTTCCCTTACATCCCTCACTCAGGTTTCCCTGATGTTAGCATCTTATATAACCATAGCACACTTATTAAAACCAGGAAATTCACATCAGTACAATACTACTAACTGAACTACATGCCTTATTCTAATTTTAGTAGTTTTCCCACCCCACTGCCCTTTTCTCTTTCAGAATCCTCTGCAGGATCTCACATGACATTCAGTTGTCGTTTCTGCTTAATCTCCTCCCGTCTATGAAAGTTCCTCGCTCTTTCCTTATCTTTCATGACCTGGACACATTTGAAGAGTATTAATCAGTTATTTTTCAATGCCTCCTGGTTTAGGTTTTCCCAGTGTTTTTTAATGATTGCAGTGAGGCGTTGTGGTACGCCTTATTTAAAGATTTTCAGAGGTCTCCAGACCAGTACAAATAAAATCAAACATCATGTACCGAATCTGACATCAGCGGACTCTTCATTTTTGCTCTTGATTCACTGTAAGTCACTCGGGGCTCGCCGTAGTGGGTATTGTAGCTTGAACCGCCCAAGAAGCACACTGCAAGATGGAGTTTGCTGTGCAAGATGTTTCTTAGGGAGAGAGCCCTTGGGACCAACCCTTATGAAGGGAATGGAAGAAAGGGGAGTAGGCAACTGAAGGAAACTGAGCAGAAATGCTGGCACAGTAATAGACTTGACTGATCCTACATGGAGCCCTGGGGCCACAAGTGGCCTTTCAGGTTTGTCCCCCTTTGAAATAATATGGCCACGCCTTATACTTCCCCTGTGGACTGATCACTGATCACTGGGAAAGATGTGACCTTACTGGCATGGCACCCAAAGGTGCTGACTCTGAAAGTTGTCTGCCCTTAGCATTCCCAGCAGTGGGGACAATAAGTCCTTCAGTGAAGGGAGATCTAGATGGTACATGACAATGTTCCACCAAACTGTCTTTCAGTTCAAGATCATTTTCCCTTTAGAAAATGTCATGTACCTGTCCTTCTGGCTGTTACACTTTCCTCTGGCTGTTTGCATACATGATTCATCCTCATCCTTCAGAAATGAGCTAAAATATAAAAGTGGGGCCTTCTTGGTTTCCTTCTTCCTATTTCACGATTTATGATTACCCATCTATTTATTAATTTACTGTCTTCTGATGGGGCTGAGAGCTCCAGAAAGACAGGAAGCACATAAATTTGGTTCACCTCTGTTTACCACCACTTACCTTGGGGCCCAGCCCATAGCAAGCCCTCAATAAATTGTCTCAAAATGAATGAATAAATTAGATTCCCTGCCCAGGTACAGTGGGAGAAGTCATTCTTTTTTTTTTTTTTTTTTTTTGAGATGTCTAATTTTGATTCTTATTTATTTATTTATTTTTAAAGATTTTATTTATTTGACAGAGAGAGACAGCCAGCGAGAGAGGAAACACAGGCAGGGGGAGTGGGAGAGTAAGAAGCAGGCTCCCAGCGGAGGAGCCTGATGCGGGACTTGATCCCAGAATGCCAGGATCACGCCCTGAGCCGAAGGCAGACACTTAACGACTGAGCCACCTAGGTGCCCCTATTTATTTATTTTTTGATGATTCATTAGTTGCATATAACACCCAGTGGGAGAAGTCATTCTTAAAGCTGGTAAAGCTCTTTGTCTGTTGTCTCAACTCAAGCTGACCCACACCCCAAGTTTCCTGATTGAACAAGACCCCTGGCTTTCTTTGACAAACTATCAGCTCTTCCTGCCCACTTCTTGGCTTGAGTGCCTCAGGGCTGCACAGCTTCCAAGAGCTGTCACCAGCCCTTCTGATCAGAAGAACCAGAAGACACTCTCCACAGAGGGTGGGACTGTGATTCAGCCTCTCGCTTGGGTGTGGGCAAAACTCTTCATCTGGGGGTCCAAATCAGGAAGATCTGCGCCCTATGAAGTTCCGTCGGCATGTGTCTCTGACTCGGTTCTGCAGAACAGCAATGCCACTGGTCGGGCTTACTACTTTGGGCACTGCAGATATGAACTTGGTCTACCAAGATCCACGTGCTGGCTGTTGTGAGCCTCTTCGCCCCTCTCTGTCACAGCCAGATGCCCGGTGGTTGAGCCCTATACATTTCCCTGCAATCCCTATGGTGCAAGATCAGAGTAGCAGCTATGGCTAAGAACCCACAATGCTGGGGGTGGGGGCTGGTTGTCCCCTTGCGTTCTCTTTTCCTACAGAAACTGGAGGCTTAGGAGGGACCTCTCTGCATGGTGATGCACTGGTCTGAGGGAGGGGAAATGTGGTCAGTGGATAGCTACTCATTACCCTTCTAATGCAGTCTGTCTGGGTTCCTGTGATGCAGCAAGTGGCTCAGCCTCACTCCCGTGTACTGTAATTCCCTCAGTGGTGGCTTGTTCTTGTGACAGGGAGGGACATCAGGAACAACCTATGTCACCATCTTGGTGATGTCACTGAGAAATTTTTAATTTTAATAAAGTTTAGCTTATTTTTTTAAAGATTTATTTATTTATTTGAGAGGGGGAGGCAGGGGGAGAGGGAGGAAGAGAATATTAAGCAGACCCCTTGCTGAGTGCAGAGCCCAATGCGGGGCTTGATCTCACTCCCCCGAGATCACGACCTGAGCTGAAACCCAGAGTTGGATGCTTAACTGACTGAGCGACCTAGGCACCCCGGCTTATTTTTTTTTTGTTAATGAAGTTTAGCTTATCAACTATTTCATAGATCTTGTCTTTGGTGTTATAGCTAAAATGTCATCAACATACCCAAAGTAATTTAGGTTTTCTCTTATGTTATCTTCTAGATTTTTATAGTTTTGCATTTTACATTTAGATCTATAATGCATTTTGAGTTAATTGCTGTGAACCATGTAAGGGCTATGTCTAGATTTATTGTTTTACATGTGCATGTGCAGTTCTAGCAACATATGTTGAGGATTATCTTTGCTTCATTGTATTGCCTTTGATCCTCTGTTAAATATCAGTTGACCATATTTGTATGTACTTATTCCTGGGCTCTCTATTCTATTCCATAGATCTATTTGTATATTCTCTCACCAATACCATGCTGTGTTGATTACTGTAGTTTTATAGTAAGTTTTGAAGTTGGGTAATGTCAGTCCTCCAACTTTGTTCTTCAATATTGTGTTAGGTGTTTTAGGTTTTTTGCTTCTCCGTATAAACTTTAGAATCAGTTTGTTGATAGCCACAAAATAACTTGCTGGGATTTTTATTGGGATTGTATTGACTGTATAGATCAAGTTGGGAAGAACTGACATCTTGATAATATTGAGTCTTCCTATCCATGAATATGGAATATCTCTTCATTCAGTTCTTTGATTTCATTCATCAAAGTTTTATCATTTTCATCATATAGATCTTACACATATTTTGTTAGATTTATACCTAGGTATTTCATTTTGGGGTGCTAATACACAAATGCTATCATTTTTAATTTCAAATTTCACTTGTTCTTTGTCAGCATACAAGAAAGTGACTGGCTTTTGTATATTAACTTTGTATCCTGCAACCTTGTTATTATCATTTATTAGTTCCAGGAGTTTTTTTGTCGATTCTTTAGGATTTTCTGTATAGACAATCATGACATCTGTGAACAAAGATAGCCTTATTTTCCCTTCCCAATCTGTATGCCTTTTATTTCCCTTTCCTGTGTTATTGCATTAAATAGAAATTCCAGGGGCGCCTGGGTGGCACAGCGGTTAAGCGTCTGCCTTCGGCTCAGGGCGTGATCCCGGCGTTATGGGATTGAGCCCCACATCAGGCTCCTCCGCTATGAGCCTGCTTCTTCCTCTCCCACTCCTCCTGCTTGTGTTCGCTCTCTCGCTGGCTGTCTCTATCTCTGCCCAATAAATAAATAAAATCTTTAAAAAAAAATAAATAAATAAATAGAAATTCCAGTATAATATTGGAAAGGACTGGTGTGAGTGGACATCCTTGCCTTGTTACCTGATCCTAGTGGGAATGTTTCTAATTTCTCACCATTGAGCATGACATTAGCTGTAGGCTTTTTGTAGATATTCTTTATCAAGTTGAGGAACTTACCCTCTATTCATAGTTTACTGTGAGTTTTTATCATAAATAGGTTTTGAATTTTGTCAAATATTTTTTCTGCATCTACTGATATGATCATTTGATTTTCTTTTTTAGCGTGTTCATGTGATGGATTATGTTAATTAGTTTTTGAATCTTTAACCAACTTTGCATAACTGGCATAAATCCCACTTGGTCCTGGTGTATAATTCTCTTTATGCATTGTTGGATTTGATTTGTTAATATTTTATTGAGGATTTTTGCATCTATGTTCATGTGATATATTGGTCTGTAGTTTTCTTTTCCTGTAATGTCTTTTTCTGGTTTTGGTATTAGGGCAATGCTGGCCTCATAGAATGAGTTAGGATATATCTCTTTGCTTATATTTTCTGAAAGAGATTATGGAGAATTGGTATTATTTCTTCCTTAAATGTTTGATAAAATTCACCAGTGAATCCATCTAGGCTTAGTGCTTTCTGATTTGGAAGGTTATTAACTATTGAGTCAATTTCTTTAACAGGCCTATTCAGATTGTTTATTTCTTCTTGTGTGAGTTTTGGCAAATTGTCTCTTTCAAAGAGTTGGTCCACATCATCTAGGTTATCATACTTAAGGGCATAGAGTTATTCATAACATTTCTTTATTATCTTTATTATGTCCATAGACTCTGTAGTGATGTCTGCACTTTCATTTCTGATGTTAATAATTTGTGTCTTTTTTTCTTAGTTATCCTGGCTAGAGGCTTACCAATTTTATTTACCTTTTCAAAGAAGAACCTTTGGATTTCACTGATTTTTTTTCTATTGATTTCTTGTTTTCCTTTTCATTAATTTCTGCTCTAATTTTTATTATTTCTTTTCTTCAACTTACTATGGATTTAATTTGCTCTCATTTCTCTAGTTTCCTAAGGTGGAAACTTAGATTATTGATTTTAAATTTTTTAAACATAAGCACATATTAAGTACATATATTAAAAAAGAAGAACTGCTTTTGCCATATCCCACAAATTTTGGTAAGTTGTGTTTTCATTTTTATTTAGTTCAAAATATTTTAAAATTTCTCTTGAGGTTTCTTTGACCCATGTGTGATTTAGACATATGTTGTTTAATCTCAACGTATTTGGGGATAGTGCCTTTTTAAAAAATCAATGAAAGAAGACAGTTAAATGAAAACCTGTTGTTTTAATCTGGTATAGCCCAGCCAAGCACAATCAAAGCCCTCAAAATAAATGGAAATTTGAGAATATAACTTTTATCTCAATGCTGGACTTCCATATTTAACAGCACACTTCTTTCCATATCCAAGAGCGCTCATGAAATGCAGAGCAAGATCAGCTAACTTGAGGATGGAACTTCATTATTATAAATTTTAAAAGAACCACCACAGCTGCTGTGCGCAATGTGGAGGACTAGAATATGTGAAATCCAGTTTGGCCTCCATTATAATTAACACTATAGAAGAGATTATATTTCCTAGTATTATTATTATTATTAAAATGTTAATACACATATTTTTAAACCACTCCAATGTGGTAACAGAGCTAATCATGGAAAGATGAATTACTTATTTTCTTACTTTACCTATTTATATTACAACTGAAAAATTACATTATTTCACTTAATTAGGGATTAAAATAAGAATGAACTAGCATGAGTCAGTTATAAAAACAGAAGAGAAAAAATTAAAAAGTAAACAAGTTTAGTATTCATCATTTAACTATTTTTTATCTCATTTTAATGGAAGAGAAAGTTAGCCTTTTTTCCTTCCCTCAGTTGTGATTTCTTTGTAGGTTGAAAGCTAATAAATAAGCCATTTCTGGGTTTTCTTTTTTGATGAAAACACTTCTTAAAAATTTTTTTATTATGTTATGTTAGTCACCATACAATACATCATTAGTTTTTGATGAGAAAACATTTTTAAAAACTATTGCTTAAAGCATCTTTCTCTTGTATGAGGAGCAAATAAAGCAGAATCCGGTGATTAGACTATGTTTGTAACAATTGTTTGTTAAGCCTGGGACTTTTTAGAAACAAGTATACAATTATTCATCTAATCTAAACTTTGCATTTTTCTGTTTTCAGGTCAAACTCCCAAGAGTTTGAGGTCGAATTTTGACGGAGCACCCAGATGTCCTCAGCTGTCATGAGGAATACTTACCATATTTGCTTGCATATTTTCTCCATTATATTGGCATAGAAAAAAGTTAGTTACTGACATAGAAAAAAGAGGTGGATTAAGGAGTTAACCTATCAATCACTGTAGCCTAGGGCCAGTAGTACCCTTGACATGTGTGATCCAAGGCTTTCAGCTTTACTCTATCGTTTTAGGAAGAAGACATTGTTTCACATGCAACTAATAAAATAATAATAATGAGGATAGTAGTAAGAAGAAGAAAAAGAACCAATTCCTATTGAGCGCCTATTACCCAACTATACAAGCATGTATACACACACACACACACACACACACACACACACACACACATTCTGCCCTTTTTTCCCACCATAGTTGTTATCACCCCCTCACCTACCCATTTTCCTCCCTGTTGGTGAAAAATTGGAAAAGGGGCTATTGATGCCTACAGAAGTCTTGGAGATGCGTTGGTTTGCTATTGAATATCCTCACAGGTATGGACATGTGGCTTCCACTGAGGGTTCCTCAGCTCGGACCAAATGTTTGCATTGCTTGCACTTCAAAAAGAAGGATTGGCAAGGGAAGAAATGATGCAAAGGATTTGCTCGAAGTTTTGGGGGAAAAATTCTTTGTTAGTCGGAGACTTTACTTCTCTCCTAAACATCAAGAAAAAAAAAAAAACAGCCCTATAAATAGAACGAATGTGGAAATACTGCCAGTACTGAAGATCCCAGCCCACAGCAACTGCCAGTTTTAGGGAACTTCCAGAGGGGAAGTTCCAGAGGGAACTACTGCCATTTGCCCCCAGCAAAAATTAGGGGAAAAAGAGGTTCCCTTACCTGTTGTTAATTGCCAGCATGTGTATCAAGCCTTCTTTGATGCAAGAGCTTCTTGGGACATTTACATATACATGGAGAGAAAAAGGAAGCAATGACAGAGTTTAGCTTTTCTCTTACCTTCTGTAATTTTTCTCAAGCATAACACATGCTGAACATCTCAGAGGAATAAACTCTAAGGCTTGAAAAGCTGAACACCAACAAGATGCACCTTTTTCATCCTTGCCAGGTTAAGATGATCCAAATAGCTCCTTCTGTTTCAAATGTCTCTGGATGCCCTTGGACAGACAGATTCACTGGCAATGTGTCGTTAGACCTGGGTGTGTCACTGGGCTTGGGTAAAGCATTTTCATTAAGCCCTGTGCTGTCTTCCATGGCTCTACTGATGAACTGAGTTGCTATTCTGATCAATCCATTTAATGATCAATGCACATAAACAATGGTTTTGTATTTTTTGGTTGAATTGCTTGATTATGTTACTGAATTGATTGAATCAACTTGCTACATTAGGGCCAGAGGGAAGAGGTTCCATACTCACCACCGAGAAGAAAAGGTGAGAAAAAGGATCCTATTCTCCCAATTGATGAAGATCATCCTTTTTTTTTAAATTCCCCAATTCTTTTTTTTTAAAGATCTATTTATTTATTTGAGAGAGAGAGAGAGCAAGTGGGGGGGGCGGGCATAGGGAGAGAATCTCAAGCAGACTCCCACCGAGGGTGGAGCCCGACGTGGGGCTCAATCCCATGACCCATGAGCTCACGACCTGAGCTGAAACCAAGAGTTGGTTGCTTTTTTTTTTTAATGTTTTTTTATTATATTATGTTAGTCACCATACAGTACATCCCTGGTTTCTGATGTAAAGTTCGATGATTTGTTAGTTGCGTATAACACCCAGTGCACCATGCAATACGTGCCCTCCTTATCACCCATCACCGGTCTATCCCATTCCCCCACCCCCCTCCCCTCTGAAGCCCTCAGTTTGTTTCTCAGAGTCCACAAGAGTTGGTTGCTTCACCAACTGAGCCACTCAGGTGCCCCAAGATCATCACTTTTTTATAGTGAGAAATCCATACCGTTTGGGTTTCTTTAAAATGATTATTGAACTTTTTTTAACTACTCACTTTTATGCTCAGCACCAGGCAAGGTATAGGTATGCAAAACCGAACAAACCATTGTAATTTTTGCCCTCATAGAGATTACAGCTTAGATGACAAGAGAGGGGTTTGAATAAATAGACAAATAAATAAATAAATACAAACGAGGAATGCAATTTACTTTATACTTTAAAAATGAAGAAAAACATTTTTTAAAAAGGAATGCAAGGTATCTTTAATTTTTTTCCTTTTTTTTCCTTCCTTCTTTCCTTCCTTCCTTTCCTCCTCCCTCCTCCTCCCCTTGTTGCTTTATTGGAGAATGTATTGGTTGAAGGAGGTTGCAATATATAAATATGAGGTAAACCTAAGAGATAACATGAACAGTTTCTTCAAGTAGAAAGCATGAGAAGAAGAATAACAGGGTGTAGGAAAGGAAGTGGCGTAGGAAAGAAAAAACACCCAAGACCCCATGAATTCCAGTTAAAACATATGATAATAGAAATTAATGGCATAGGGGCGCCTGGGTGGCACAGCGGTTAAGCATCTGCCTTCGGCTCAGGGTGTGATCCCGGCGTTATGGGATCGAGCCCCACATCAGGCTCCTCTGCTGTGAGCCTGCTTCTTCCTCTCCCACTCCCCTGCTGTGTTCCCTCTCTCGCTGGCTGTCTCTATCTCTGTCGAATAAATAAATAAATAAAATCTTAAAAAAAAAAAAAGAAATTAATGGCATAGATTGGTAAGCTTAGGGAAATAAATCCAGAGGAAGGAAATCACTTAAGAATTTTCTTAATTTTTTTGTAATTTTTTTGTTTTGGTTTGGGTTTTTTTTAAGATTTATTTATTTGAGAGAGAGTGCGCCTGTGAGGAGGGGGAGGGGCAGCGGGAGAGGAAGAGAGAGAATCTCAAGCAGACTTCCTGCCCAGCAGGGAGCTGGATGTGGGGCTCGATCTCACGATCCTGAGATCATGGTCTGAGCTGAAATCAAGGTTCGGACGCCTAAGTCACCCAGGTGCCCCTGCTTTGTTTTGTTTTTAAACTGTTCTCATGAAGTATATTTTATTAGCAGAATTTTGGATGGAGTAATTAATTACTGGCTCAGAGGAATGAAATGTAATGCCCATTGGTCACACAGGCAGAGCTGGGTTGGGCCACCAGGTCTCCTAATACCTAAACCACTGTATTCTTTTCACTGTATTACTTCAATTCTAAGTAAAGAAAGGTTCCCAAATGCTATGCCTCACTATTTTTAAAGGACATTTTAGTTTACATATGAACAAATTGTCTATAGTTTGGCTGGAGGCAGGATACTTATTTCCCATCTCTCTTGATTGCCTGTGGTCACACTCCTGGTTCTGCCCAGCCTGTACTCTGAGTTACCTGGTGGATGAGACTGGGAGAAAAACCTGGGCAGGTGCAACTCTCTTCCATCCCCCGCCCCCAGTATCTGCCTACAGAGAGCTTTGAGTTTCCACGGGAGAGGCCTCTGATAAGCAGATAACACACCTAAGCTTATTCTCCAAACAGCTTTAGCTGTAACAAAGCTGATGTTTTTATCTCATCCTTTGAGCCCTGTAAGTTCAGATGGGAAAGAAAGGTGTAAATGATTGGTACTCCTCTAAGCCCAACATATTTTATCAAGAGACGTATTTCGTAGTGGTTAAAAACATGGCCACTGTGTTTATATCCCAGCTCTGACACTTACTAGCTGTGTGATCTTGGGTAAATTGCTTAACTCCTCTGGGCCTCTACAAAATGGAACAATAACAGAATCTACCTGGAAGTGTTTATGTAACAATTTTAAGCGTCTGACACATAGTAAGCGCTCTATTAATGTTAGCTTTGTTTTTCTTTAAGATAAAATTAAATAGCTTTTTAACAGTGGTTTATTATTATGTACAAAGGACAATCTTTCAAGAAGTCTTTCAAGAAGACTGTGTCTTGTATATAGGGATTTTTATATTACACAAATATTTCAAATATTTATTTTTATATGGAGACAATAAAGTTTATGGTTAAAAGTATGGACTCTGGAGTCAGACACCTTGGTTCAAATTCTAGCCTCATGACTGGTAAGTTGTGTGACGTCAGGCAAGTTACTTAACCTTGGAACTCAATTTTCTCGTATGTGATAAAAGGATAATGATAGTTTCCAACTTAAAAGATTGTTGCGGAAAATGACAATGCTTATAAAGGACTTATTGATCTGATATTCATTATATTAAAGAAAATAAATACATAAAACAGAGAGGAATTGCCAGGGCCTGTGGTAACTCTATGTTTAACCTTTTGAGAAACTGCAAGACATTTTCCAAAGCAGTTGAAATAGTTTACATTCCCACCAGCAGTACTGAGGGTTCCACTTTCTCCACATCTTCACAAACACTTCCTCTTGCCCGTCTATTTAATTATAGCCATCCCAGTGGATGTGAATTGGTATCTTACTGTGCTTTTGACTTGCCTTTCCCTGAAGTTGAATGATGTTAAGCATTTTTCATATGTTGATTGGCCATTCTTGGAGAAATGTGTACTCAGATCCTTGTGCATGAAATATCTTCTTGGATAAATATGTATCAGAAATATGTATCAGACACCTGTATCAGAAATGTGTATCAGAAATATCTTCTTTGGGCACATTTTAACTGGGTTGTCTTTTTATTATTGGATTATAAAAGTTCTTTATATATTCTAGGTGCAAGTCTCCTATCAGATATATGATTTGCAAATATTTTCTCCAATTCAGTGAGTTGTCTTTTCACTGTCTTGACTGCGTCCTTTGAAGCACATAAGTTTTTACTTTTGAAGAAGTCTCATTAATCCATTTTTGTTGTTGCTGCTCTCATGCTTTTGGTGTCATATCAAAGAAGTCTTTGCCTAACCCAAGGTCATGATGACTTACTCCTAATTCTTCTAAGTGTCTTACAGTTTTAGTTCTTATATTTAAATTAATGATACATTTTGATTAATTTTTGTATATGGTGTGAGGTAGTGGTCTAATATCTTTTTTATTTTTCACATGGATATCCAGTTGTTTCAGCACCATTTGTTGAAGACTATTCTTTCCCTATGGAATTAACTTTGGCACCTTTCTTGAAAATCAATTGACTATAAATGAGAGGCTTTATTTATGGACTCCAATTCTATTTCATTGATCTATATGCCTATTGTCATGCCAGTATTACACTGTTTGATTACTGTATCTTTGTGGTAAGTTTTGAAATCAGAAAGAATAAGTCTTTCAACTTCGTTCTTTTTTTGATATTGTTTAGACTATTATGAGAACCTTGAATTTCCAAATGAATTTTAGGATTAGCTTATCAATGTCTGCAAAGAAGCCAGCTTGGATTTTCATGGAGATTGCATTAAAGCTATAGACCAACTTGGGGAGTAACAACATTAAGTCTTTTGAATACGAACACAGGATGACTTTCCATTTATTTACATTTTCTTTCCTTTCCTTCAACTCTGTTTTATAGCTTTCAGAGTATAAATTTTGCACTTTTTTCTTAAATTTATTCCTAAGTATTTTATTCTTTTTGATATTCTTTTGGTTCATAGTTAACATATAAAGATATAATTAATTTATGTATATTGATCTTGTACCTGGCAGCCTTACTGAATTTCTTTATTCTAATAGTATTTTGTGTATGTATTCCTTAGTATTTTACATATACAAGATCAGTTCATGTAAAAATAGAAATGGTTTTACTTCTTTCTTTCTAATCTAGATGCTTTTTATTTCTTTTTTTCTTATCTAATTGCCATGACTAGACCCTCCAGTACAATGTTGAAAGGAAGCAGGGAGATCATTAGGAGAAGGAAGGGAAAAATGAAGGGGGTGAAAAAAGAGTGGGAGACGAACCATGAAAGACTAAGGACTCCAGGAAACAAATTGAGCATTTCAAAGGGGAGGGAGTCGGGGGACGGGCTAGCCCGGGGATGGGTATTAAGGAGGACACGTATTGCATGGAGCACTGGGTGTTATATGCAAACAATGTATCACGAAACACTACATCAAAACCTAATGATGTACCGTATGGTGTCTAACATACATAATAATAATTTTTAAAAAAAGAAGAAAGCAAGTAGGTAGAGTAGCTATCTTTGTTTTGTTTCTGATCTTCCGGAGAAAGCATTCAGTATTAAGTATGATGTTAGCTATGGATTTCTTGTGGATGCCCTTTATCAGGAAGAGGAAGTTCCCTTCTACTTCTAGTTTGTTGAAACTTGTTTATCACGAAGAGGTGTTATTTTATCAAATGCTTTTTCTGCATTTATGGAAATGATCATGTGGTTTTAGTCCATCATTCTATCATTATGTTACATTACATTGGTTGATGTTAAAGCAACCTTGTGCTCCTGGGATAAGTCCCACTTGATCATGGTATCTAACCCTTTTTATATGTTGCTGGGTCCAGCTTGCTGTTATTTTGCTGAGGATTTTTGTGTCCATATTCATAAGGGATAATGGCCTGTTAGTTTTGTTATCTTATCTTTTGTATCTTTTGGTATCGGGTTAATAGTAGTCTATTAAAATAAGCTGGGCAATGTTCCCTCCTCTTCTACTTTTTGGAAGAGTTTGTGAGGAAATAGTATTAACTCTTCTTTAAATGTGTGGTAGAATACAATAGTAAATCTATCTGGCAATGGGCTTTTCTTCATGTGAAATTTTAAAACTACTAATTCAATCTCTTTGCTTGTGACACCTCTATTCAGATTTTTCAATTTCTTCTTGAATCAGTGATGGAAGTTTGTGTCTTTCTAGGAATTTCTCCATTTCATCTATGCTATCTAATACGTTGGCATACAGTTGTTCATAACATTTGCTCATAATCTTTTTATTTCTGGAAGGTTGCAAGCAGCATTCCCTCCTTCATACCTGGTTTAGTAATTTGAGTCTTCTCTCTTTTTCCCCTGCTCTGTCTGGTTAAAAGCTTGCCCATTTTGTTGATCATTTTTAACAACCAATTTTTGGTCTTGTTGATTTTCTCTATTGGTTTTGTATTTTCTGTTTCATTAATGTTGTCTCTTATCTTTATTATTTCCTTCCTTCTGCTTTCTGTGGGCTTAGATTGCCTTTTTCTTTTTCTAGTTCCTTAAGGTGGAAGGTTAGGTTACCGATCTGAGATCTTTTTTATATAGGTGTTCAGAGCTATAAATTTCTCTTTAATCAGTGCTTTCACTGCATCCTGTAAGTTTTGGTATACTGTATCTTCACTTTCATTCATCTCAAAGTATTTTCTGATTTCCTTTGTGATTTCATCTTTGATCTATTTGTTATTTAGAAGTGTTTTACTTGATTTCCACATATTTGTGAGTTTCACAAATAATTTTTGTTGTTGGTTTCTCATTTCATTCCTTTGTGGTCAGAGAACACACTTTGTATGACTTCAGTGCTTTTAAATTTATTGAGCCTTGTCATATGACCCTTCATATGGTCTATTCTCGAGAGTGTTCTGTGTGCACTTCAAAAGAATGGGCATTCTACTGTCACTGCAAGGAGTGATCTAAAGACGCCTTTTTTAGTTGGTTTATAGTGTTGTTCATACCTTCCGCTTCCTTGTTGATCTATTTTTTCTAGCCATTATGTGTGGGAGAGCAAGACCTCAGTGGGTAAAAGAAACAATAATAACGGCAACACACATATATGGCAAAAGCTGTATGTGGATGGCAAAAACCAACCATTTCCCCATCATTCCGTACTGAAAACAGTACATGCTGAAAACAGCAATGATCCAGATAAAATAGTCAGGCCTACTAAGGTCGGCTCTCCCATCTCCTGTGGCCCCCTAGTTAATGCCTCACTAGGACCCATAGTGATAGTCACGTACACAGTTCCTTGCTGCCCCTTATGTGATTGCTTCCTTGAGTTGCTTTTTCTTTGCATTCGCATACTGTACATTCTACGAAAATAAAATGAAGAGTCCACCGGACTCGGGGTTTCACTTCCGCACCTGCACTTCTCGGCAGTCCCTTCAGGCCTCTCTTGTTCCAAGTTATTGGACTCAGACTAATCATTTCATCCCTCAACAAATGCACTATGCAACAGTTATTAAACATGGGTTAGTGACATCTCCAACTAGTATCATTCATGGTGTACGTACTTTTATTTTAATTCTATAAATATTTCCTGCTTAGCCCTCTACCCAGTTGCTATACTTGAAAACCATATTTAAACCTTAATACCCCACCAGAGTTCATCCACCTGTATTCCTTTTGTCCACATACACACCAGAGAGAGATATAAAACTTTGGGGATGGAGAGGAGTAAATGTGGGGGAGTCCCAGAGCTTGGTGGTATAAATGATCAGCATAGGACACTAGTGACAGACTTAAAAGATCGAGTCAGTTTAAATATAATGGAAGTCTCTTCAATAAATGGTGCTGGGAAAATTGGACAGCTACATGCAAAAGAATGAAACTTGACCACTCTCTCACAATACACAAAAAAAAACTCCAAATGGATGAAAGACCTCGATGTGAGACAGGAATCCATCAAAATTTTAGAGGAGAACATAGGCAACAACCTCTACGACATCGGCCAGAGCAACCTTTTTCATGACACATCTCCAAAGGCAAGAGAAACAAAAGATAAAATGAACTTGTGGGGCTTCATCAA
>NC_048238.1:38974228-39026721 GCF_002007445.2 Ailuropoda melanoleuca
AAAAAAATCATTAAAAAAATAAAAAATATATAATGGAAGTCTGAATTCCAACTAAGAAATTTTGAAGTTCAGGGCTCCAAGTTGTATATTGGAAATCACAGATGAGTATGATTTCATGGTTAATTGATTTTTGACAAGAATGCCAAGACAATTCAATGAGAGACAGAATAGTCTTTTCAACAAATGGTGCTGAGACAACGAGGCACACACATGCAAAAAAAAAAATCGCACTTAGACCCCTATACAAAAATTAATTCAAAAGGGATCATAGGCCTAAATGTAAGAGCAAAAACTATAAAACTCTTGGAAGACCACAAAGGAGTAAAACCGCTTGGCCTCGAGTAAGGCCAAGTCTTCTTAGATATCACACCAAAAGCATAAGCAATTAAAGAAAAAGTAATTAGACTTCATCAAAATTAAAAACTTTTGTGCTTCAACAGATGCTATTAAGAAAATGAAAAGACAACTCACATAAGGGGAAAAAATATTGGCAAATAATATATCTGATAGGGACTTGTGCCCAAAGTAAACAACGAACGCTTACAATTTAACCAAAAAACCCAATTAAATGAATTAAAACAGAAGCAAAGGATTGAACAGACATTTCTCCGAGGAAGAAACACAAATGGCCAACAATCACATGCTTACCCTCATTAGTCATCAGGGAAATGTAAATCAAAACCACAGTGAGATTGCTGCATGGCCACGGCCCTGCTGCTGCCTTAGCCTTGAATCAGGAGAGCCGAGCCCAAGCCTGGGGATGCTGGGGGACATTCTGCAAGTCCCAGCTCTGGTCACTGTGGACAGTTTTTCCTTTGGCTGTGAGCTCTCTAGCCACACCCACTCTTTCGCCTTCAAGGGAGAGGAAAAGGATGATGCGGAGCTCTTGCTGGCTTTGACCAGGCTCTGCCTCGCTGAGGGGACCAAAGAGGAGTGTCATGATGTGCTGGAAATCATGGCCAGGAACCATGACCACCAGCAGACAGCAGTCCCTGTGGCCAACCTTAAGTTGTCCTGCCAACTCATGCTCAGTTTGGATGACTTCCAGTTCCAACCACCTGTAACCTTCTGTCTGAAGTCAGGTTCTGGCCCTGTGCAAATCAGAGGGGAGCGCCAGATTGTTACCGTAAGCAGTGACGTTTCCGAGGAAGAAGAGAGTGAAGAAGAAGGGAGTGAGGAGGAGGAAGCAGAGCCGGGTCCCATCCTGCCTGCCAAGAAGCAGGGAGGCAGGCCCTAGCTTCCTTGGAGTAGGAGGCACTCTGAAGTTCTATCCTGACCCTCTTCTCCCCACTTGCCTATGAGGTCGGAGGTCAGCATCTGAAGTTCAGGACTACACATTTTTTTAAATACTTTTCACATTTTTGAATAAAGGTTGAAATAAAGTGATGTGAAGGTTTATGCAAAAAAAAAAAAAAAACCAGGGGCGCCTGGGTGGCACAGCGGTTAAGCGTCTGCCTTCGGCTCAGGGCGTGATCCCGGCATTCTGGGATCGAGCCCCACATCAGGCTCCTCTGCTGGGAGCCTGCTTCTTCCTCTCCCACTCCCCCTGCTTGTGTTCCCTCTCTCGCTGGCTGTCTCTATCTCTGTCGAATAAATAAATAAAATCTTTAAAAAAAAAAAAAACCAAAACCACCACGGTGAGACACTACTTCAAACTCACTAGGATTGCTCTAATAAAAAAGATGGAGGGGCGCCTGGGTGGCTCAGTTGGTTAAAAGACTCTCTCCAGCTCAGGTCATGATCTCAGGGTCCTGGGATCGAGCCCCATATCGGGCTCCCTGATCAGCAGGGAGGCTGTTACTTCTCCCTCTCCCTCTGTTGCTCCCCCTGCTTGTGCTCTCTCCCTCACACTCTCTCTCAAATAAATGAATAAAATCTTTAAAAAAAAAAAACGGATAAGAATAAGTGTTGACGAGGATGTAGGGAAATTGGAACTTTTGTGCACTAATAGAGAGAATGTAAAATGGTGCAGGCCCTTGGGGAAACAGTTTAGTCCTTCTTGAAATAATTAAATAATTAAATATGCAGTCACCGTATGACCTGGGCCTTCTACTCTGAGGTATATCCTCAGGAGCAGAGAAAGCATATGTCCTCACAAATGCTTGTACGTGAATGTTCCCAGCAGCATTATTCATATAGTCTAAAATGGAAAAAAAAACCCGGACTATCCATAAACTGAAGAATGGGTAAACAAAATGTGGCATAACCAAACCATGTAACATTATTTAGCCACAGAAAGGAATAAAGTACTGAAACCTGCTACAACATGAATGAATCTCGAAAATGCTATGCTACGTGAAAGAAGCCAGATGCAAAATGCCACACATATTGGATGATTCCATACAATCACCAAAACCACTGAATTTTATACTTTATTTTTTTTAAAAGATTTTATTTATTTATTTGACAGAGAGAGAGGCAGCCAGTGAGAGAAGGAACACAAGCAGGGGGAGTGGGAGAGGAAGAAGCAGGCTCCTAGCGGAGAAGCCTGATGTGGGACTCAATCCCAGGACCCTGGGATCACGCCCTGGGCCGAAGGCAGACACTTAATGACTGAGCCACCCAGGCGCCCCCTGAATTTTATACTTTAAAATATTGAACTTTATGGTGTATGAATTGTACCTCAATAAAGCTATTCTTTTTGAAAATGTGAGTAAGATAACTTCCCAGCTCTCAAGAAAGTCACACTTCAGCATGGGTAAAATTGTCAGGGCTGATTGTTTAGAGTTAGGCCAACTGTCTGTCCGAGGGGGGCCCACGCGCAGCACACACTCAGAAATTCTTGTGGAACTAACTTGGTTTCTACCAAACTCCCTCAGCTTGTCTGTGGGACTCTCAGTTAGTCTCATGCTGGATCACTCTGGTTCTCGATACTAGTCCCATCTACCTGGATGACTTACCACCTCAGAGATCTTTCTGTTTTCATCAGCTGTCCTGATGGATAGGAGTCTTCCTTGTTCCACTTCAACCAAGGTCCATTTCTGACCATGCCAGGTAGACCTCCTTTCAGCTACCTGTCAAGTGACGTCATATGGCTGGCAAGGCCATAGGGTCTAACACAAGAATATAGCGGTTAAGCGCCCAAGCCTCTACTATCCCCAGTTTGGATAAATAGCAAAGCTCGGTCTCTCCTCTTTCTGTCCCAGACTCCTCTTTTCAACTTCACACTGTGGAAAGAGTGATCTTTAAACATGTGAATCAGATCATGTCTCTTCCTTGCTTAATTGCTAACACAGATTGAATGCTTAATGTCAATACATTTCTCAGCCCTTTATGTCTGTTGATGCATTACATATTCACAACAATAAGTCTTCTTCTCATTTTATAGACAAGCAAGACGAGGTATGGAAAGGTTACGTTGCTTATCCAAGAGAACGCGTTCCCTAGGTGGTTGGGGTGAGAAATGAACCGAAGACCAGGTTTGCCAAGGCTCCAGAGTCCTTGATCTCAGCATTACACCATCCCCCTTTCAACAGCTGCTCATCCCACGGAGAGTAAAATTCTTACCATGGTTTTCAAGGCCTAGATGATCTGGTACCTGCTCTCCTCGTCTTCTACCACTGCCCAGTACCTGAGCTCACCATGCCGCAGGCACACGAGTCTGCTGGTAATTGCTAGTATATGTCCAGCTCTGCCCGCTCCCAGCACCTTTGCACCAGTTGGCTCTGTGATGTGTCTCCTCCCCTCCCCCTCCTTCACATGTCTGGCTGTTTAAATGTTACCATGTCAGAGATCTTCCCTGATCTCCCTCTCTTAGCAAATACTCCCTCCCCAGCTCTCTATCCCCAGACCATTCTTGTATGGCAGCAGGCTTCTCATTTTGCTCCGATCGCTTTTCTCAGTGTGTTTCCCCAGTTATGAACTGCCTCCCCTGCCGGACTGAGGGATCTTGAAGGTGGGAGCTCTGTCTGATTGGTTCACCTGGCAGCCAGCGCTCTATCTGACATGATGTCAGCACTTAACCAAAACTAGCGGAATGAATGATGAAGAGGGCTTAACCTATACCTTTGTTATAAGACGTATCAACTTATACTGCTATTATTCTGAGCTTCTTAAAGTAGAGCTCTAGTTTGTTATTCTGTATGCCCTTTGTGTCTAGAATATTCACACTAGAATGCTTTAATATATATTGAATAAGGAGAAGGAATAAAGGCATGAGCCATTAAGGACCAGGATTTGCCAAGAAAGACTTTACAGAAGAGGTATACTAAAATGACTTACTTCAGTTGCCAAAAACATTTTTTCAAACATAAAAGATACTCATTTTTAAGGCTTCTTATGAAGCAAACAGTTCTTGCTAAATAACATATCAATCATTCAAATGTAACTGGGAAAATACCATATGGATACTTTTATTGCGAAAAAAAAAAAAGCCACGGGTTTAAGTAATATAGGAACCTACAGAAAAAGAGAATTTTGCCAAACACTTAAATAGTGACAAGGTGTTAATGTTGGTCTCCAAATCCCCAGAGCGGCAGACCATATCTATGCACACCTTCTGAGCTGGATCAAGGGCCAGCTGATTGAATCTTCAACAGTGGTAGTTAGTGGGGATCAATTCCTTTTTAATTCAAATGAGTGATGAATGAGACAGATAGGGATTAAATCAGTTGTATACGCTGTTTATTTTACTCATACATAACCTATACTTCATCATCCTTATAATACAGTGCTTCAGAAAAGTTTGTAAAGTCAGAGTGTGGGATTAGAAACACAGCTCTATTATTTACCTGCTGTGTGACTTCTGGCGAATTATTCTCTAAGCTTTGGTTTCCTGGCTTATAAAATTGGGATAATGGTAGTACCTGAATGTGAAATGCTTCCCATAGTGCCTATCATACAGAAATTCTTCACTAAGGGTTAGATACTAATAGTAGTGTTTCGGGTCATGTGGAGGAGGAAGCACTGGTTTGGCTCTCAAGAGATCTGAGTTCTAGTCCCCCTTCTTTCACTAACTAGCTGTAAGACTTTGGGCAAACCCCTTGGCCATTTTCTGTCCCAGCTTCCTCTTTGATAAACGAGAGCATTTACATGACTATTTGTTTCAGACATCTATGGCTGCATAATAAACCATCAGAACTTAGTGTCTGAAAACAACAAGTCATTATTCTCATAGCTCTGTGGGTTGGATGGTGGCAACTGGAAGGTTCTTTTGCTCAACATAGTATAGCTGAGGTCACTCAAGGAGCTGCTCATTCAGCTGGGAGTTTGGCTGGGGCACTAATATGTAGAGTGGCCTCTCACCATCTATGGTCTCTCTCTTCACGTCCTCTCTTCATTCCATAGTCTAGCCCAAGTAGCTTTACAACAATGCTTCCAAGAGGGAATATTCCAAAAGGACAAGTTCCAACTTGTTTATCAAGGGTTTATCGAGCCTCTATGTCATCTTGCTTGCTGATATTCCATTGGCCAAAGCCAGTCAGATGGCCAAACCTGAGTCAGTTTGGAAGAAGACTACCCGAGGGCATGAATACTGTGAGGGGTGTTTCACTGGAGGCCATCAATGCTTTTGACCCCACCATGATTCCGGATTTTCTTCAGAATCAGCATACACCGATTTAATTATCTAGTTCTTAGTACCTAGATTTCTTCCCAGGATCCTTCCCATTTTGTCATTTTGCTTCGTAACACACTATTGTTTCATTAATAAGGCATGCTTATGGAAGCCATCATAGGTCAAATTCCCTTGTCATTAAAAAATATATATAATAAGCTATAGACAAGTTTTCCACTTTTACTTTTGTTGGACTTTTCCCTGTCGACTTGGCCCCTAATCTTCCTGGATCCAATATATTTCAAGATGCTAAATTTTCAATCACTTGAAATTTTAAGTGCGATTCCCCACCCCACAAAAATTTCACTGCCTTTCCCTAGGCTTCCCTTAGTCCACTCACTTTCCCTACCTCCTGTCTCCTTTTGTGTCTCCCTGAGAGGCATTTACATAAGATTTGTGGGCTCTAGCTGCTCAGTGTTAACACAGGTCTAAACTGGATCTTTAGTGGAGCTTTCCCTCTGCATCCTCCTGGGAACAAAACAAGGGCAGCTCTCTTCCCATGAGGTTCAAGCGCTGCTCTCATGTCATGTGTCTCAGCAAATGCTGATCATCTGCCTCTTGATGCCGAAGTGAGAAGTTCCTAATTTTCTACCCATCTGGAGCCATGTAGAGGATGGGTAAGTTCAAGAAAACCCCCATCTCCCCAGTCGACAGCCCCATGGCATTGGCGCAATTGCACCCACTCTGTCCCTTGTCATCTACATGCATTTTGAAAGGCAAAGCAACAAACCACTGTTCATTAGAACAAGCTGTTTCACACTATCTTCGGGGACATACCCTGTTGCTGATATAAAAACTTCATACGGGGGTTGGGTTTTTCATCTCAAAATGCCCCTTTCTGGTCTCTGGCTGAGTCATTCCGGGTTGAGGTGGAAACCTAGCAACTCTCTGGTTAATGGGATCGATTGAGGCAGGGGTAGGTCTGGCTGAGGATTGGAGTTTAGCATTTAGCAACAGTAAAGAGCTTGGAGTCTAGGCTTTGCACATGGCTAAAAAGAAATCTTGTTAAAAGGCATTTCAGAGAGCTAAACAATCACTTCCCTGGAATTCCTCTCTTTAGAAATCAACAACACAAAAATCACGCAGATCTTATCGGATAATTGCTATTAACTATGCTGTAATGTTTCCCCAATGTTATGTAATATGTCATTGATAAGCCGTAGAATAGAGCTAGGGCGGTTCCTTCCAAAAAGCATCAGGCCGGGAAGTTCCTAATATGTCAGGTAGTTTCAAGAAGGCACACCAACCAAGCACACTGATAGAATTTTTTAAACTATGTATTTTATAAAGTAATATGAATCCATTAATGAAACATCAGTACTGAATACAAATCACCTGCCATGTGTGATCCTTTCCGAGTACAAATTAAACATACAAGCTTGTCATGACTTTGCTCACTCTTAATTTAGTGTAAATATATCTGAGGTTAATGTGTTTTGAAAAGAACTCAACTCCCAGTAAAAATCAAATGTTCCAAAAATTCTCCAGTTTATGTAAATGATCCAAGAATATTATGCTTCTTATATGTATGTGTATTTTAAGAAAATCATTTTAAGAAAATGAATTTTAACAGGAGAAACAGTAGAAAGAATAATAAGTTAAATACATTAAAATATAAAATATATTGTGCATTGTGTCTGTTTCTAGCAATACTACATAATGGAAAAATTCTTACCTTGAAAAGGCTAAGATTCTGTGTAGGCATAGAAAATATCTGAGCAGATCTATGAGAGAGTATTAACAGTTTTTGACTCTGGGTAGAGAAACCAGGGGTGCAGGGAGATTCAGTTCACATTTTATGCATTCATTATATGGTAAACTTTATAACATTTTCATGCATTACTTTATCATAGAAAATTAGTTGAAAAAGGACAAACTTGAGTTTTTTTAAATTTTATTTTATTAATCTTATCCCCAGGTCACAAGAAGAAGTTAATAGGAATAGAATTCACAGAATTCACAGCATTTTAGAGGTGGAAACTCTTGAGATCATCTGTTCCATTACATCAACTATTTCTAAACTAGTGCTAAGTTTACCCGGTTTGCCTAACAATACATTCCAGTAGAGCTAAAGAATGTGGGCAACCACTGGAATTCACCTTAATGGAATCTGCCCAGGAGTTGAAGGTGTGTGGTGTAGGTTTCTGCTCACCCGTTAGTGTCATGAAGCGTCAAGCTCACTCTTTCAGGAAATGGTTAAGATGGGCAGAAGAGGTGTTTGCCTACCAGGGTGAGCCTTAAGACACCAGAAGGATTCCCTCCCAACCATCCCCTAATTTCCAAATACATTCCATTACAGATTTAGACTTTTTTTGGAGAGAGAGAGAGAGCCCGAGCAGGGGAGAGGGGCAGGAGGGAGAGGGAAAGAGAAAATCAAGCAGGCTCCACACTCAGCACAGAGCCCAACACGGGGCTCGATCTCACAACCCTGAGATCACAACCTGAGCCAAAACCAAGATCACAACCTGAGCCAAAACCAAGAGTCAGACGCTCAACCTACTGAGTCACCCAGACATCCCCAGATTTAGACTTTTGACTGAAGACACATTGACTGAAATGTGTATGTCCCTGTGAGGGGTAAGCAATAAAACATAACACAAAGAAGAACTGAACCCACTGATTCTTTCCTGAGCATTGGGAAGAAAGCCAGTGAAGGGAGAAGAAAAATTGCGGGTACCATAGAAAGGAAAAGATATTCTAAGGAAAGCTTGGCCTGCATCATTCTCCTTTTTTTTTTTTTAAGATTTTATTTATTTATTCGACAGAGATAGAGACAGCCAGCGAGAGAGGGAACACAAGCAAGGGGAAGTGGGAGAGGAAGAAGCAGGCTCATAGCGGAAGAGCCTGATGTGGGGCTCGATCCCAGAATGATGGGATCACGCCCTGAGCCAAAGGCAGACGCTTAACTGCTGTGCCACCCAGGCGCCCCCTGCATCATTCTTCTGTCTACAGAAGCCTACTGCCATGTAATAAGCTCTAGAAAGTGGCTTTTGGTGGTAACTTGAACTTTTCTAAAACTAAGCAACACCAGCAGTTCCTCAAGTTCGAAAATCCCAGTAGCTCCCCTCCTTGTATCTCACTGAAGTCTCATGACCCTTTTCTGGGGAGAGCATGATTCATCAGTTTGCCCTACACTTGTATGGAGACCCCTGAGCCCAAGGCTTTCTTGGCAACTATGTAGTCAATATTGTATATCACAACCTAATGAGAAAGAGGAACATTGAACAATTGGAAGGAGAGCTCTAAAGAAGTTAAGGACGCTACGGGGAAAAGGGTATGTAGGTGCATGTGTGCACACGTGCGTGCGTGCACACACACACCCACCCCACCTCCTCACTACTATTCATCATTAGGACTCCTGGAATTGGGTCCCTAGCTCCTGGTAACCTTCCCTAACTACCGACTGAAGACACATCTCTCATAGTCTTTTCAGGACTATATTGTAGTTTTTGTGTTTCTTTCTTACCTTCTTCACTACGCCATAAAAATCTCTGTGGGCAATGACTGTGTCTCCTATCACAACACCTCCCAACACCATGCCTGACATACAGTAGCTACATGATACGTTTTTGGTGAAGGAAGGAAGGAAGGAAACGAAGCCACCGAACTGCATTTTAACACTAAAACTAGAAATTTCTCTCTATACAGAACACAAATTTCAAACGAATTATGAATGCATCCCTCGCCCAGCAGTGATTCTTATGAGCTCTTCACGGCTGTAGCTTGGGTGGGAGTCTTACAAACAGCATTTGGCAGTAATCTTCTTTCTCGTCTTCCAGGAAGAGAGAATTCTAAATGATGCTTATTCAAGAATTCCCAGGTTTTTGCATGGGTATTAAGATTTGGAGTCTGCAGGGAAGAATGTTGGACAATGAGGTGAAAATAAGAGAAGAAAAGAATGAGAAGGAAAGGAAAGGACCAGGCACGCAGGGTGGGGAAAACCAAAGCAAGAGCTAAGAGAATTGGCGGAATCTCCAGGGCAAGCTTGTGTTAAGTTGGCCCTTCCCATGGCAAGTTTGCACACGCCTCTGGAACTCCCTGAAGACTTTCGTGAGGGAAAACCCCACCTACAGGTTCTGGATGAAACGTTCCTCCTGGCTTCTAGAAATGAGTCCCCTGGTCCTACTATTACTCATTTCCTGGAAAAGTCATAACTGGTCTATCCTGACCTTTGGAGCCATTCAAATTCAAGAAGAAGCTAGAGAAATCTTTCAGAAAAGCCTCAGAAACCAATCACTCTGTCTTCTGCTTTATCAAAAACTTCATGAGCATTTTTACTGGTACTTTCTTTCGCATGTTCTGGGTGAATCAGCATGAAAACAAAGTGACTTCACTGCCAAGTTGAAATTTAATTCTGCAAAGGATGTTATTTCTAGTTTTGAAAAACTGTGCTCAGAACTTGAATCTAAAGTAATAATACCCCCTTTCCGGCCTTATGTAAAGTCATCCCTGTAACCCGAAGCTTGGCATGATCTCTAGTTTTAGTGGTGCTGTTATTACCTATATTTCTTTATTTGTCAAAACAATCCCAGTCTTGTTTTCTACCTTGGCGTTGGTAACTATAGCTTACCTTTCAGGAAAAAAGTATTTAGATGACCCTTACCCGTGTATGATTACCTGGCAAGCAGAAAAGCCAGTTTTGAGACTATGTCATCCATAGTTCCCTCCTCTCCTATGCCAAGCTCTTGGGATTTTAACATTTTAATAGGAGAGATTCTTTTCTCCAAGTCAGTAATGTCTTCTCAGGCTGAGTTTGAGTATGGCCTATGGATTCAAGCTCTAGACTGTAGGTCCCTCCCTGAAATAACCGCCATCAACCAAAAGAAGCAGATAATCCCCTTTCACGCACAAGGCAGTGTCTTTTGCAGTGCCAAGTGGCAGGAATATCTGTGTGGGTTTGTGAGAAACTCTGGCCTAAGTACGTCAGCATCTATAGACAAGCAAGCTTGTGGTTTATCCATGTAGCCCTCCCATCACAGGACGACACATGAAGCATATTAATAAAGTCCACGAGTCATAATGAGTGATCAATCATTAACTGTCCCCCCAAAAGTTTTACTTCTTGCAGCCACTGCATTTCATCTTTCACACAATGTATTTGCACTACAGACACCTACAGCTACATATATGTGCAGTAGGCCTATCAATTGCTTCAAAAGAAAGAGAATGAAGGGGTATTTAACCAAAAGATAGAACTTCACTTGTATGATGGAAATATATTTAATCTGATTTGTGCTTTAGGCACTACAGAAGGGGTGAACCAAGCAACTAATTAACCACCACATGTAGAATGATCCATAGATCATGAGAGGCTGCATTGAGTGGACACCAAAACTTTCATTCCATTCAAACCCTGCCAAAACTCTTGGGATGGTTAAATTCTTGTTAACGGAATATTCTCATTAGGAAGGGAAAAGGGAGGGGCGCCTGGGTGGCTCAGTTGGTTGAGCATCTGACTGTTGCTTCTGGCTCGGGTCATGATCTCAGAGTTGTGAGATCGAGCCCATGTCAGCTCTGCACTGGGTGTGGAGCCTGCTTAAGATTCTCCCTCTTCCTCTGCCCCTTCCACCCCACTCGCGCGTGCACATGCTCTCTCTCTCAAAATAAGTTACTAAATCTTTTTTTAAAAAGTAGGGAAAAGGGAGTGATGTTATCAAGGCAGCAATACAGGTCGATCCCACCTTTCATCCTCCTCACAAGACAAACAACAAGCAACTATCCATAGACAAGATACCTTTGTGAAAATCCCAGAACCCAGGGGTGAGGCTGAGGCATCCCTTCGGATCACAGAGACTGAGAGGGCTAGCATTAGAAGAGTAAGGGAAGCAGCTACGCTCTGACCACATTGCCCCTCTCTCAGACCAGCACACTGCCACACCAAGAGGGCCTCCTGGGCCTACAGTTTTGCTAGTGGGCAAAAGAGAACCGAAGGCGGACATCCAGCTTCCCCAGCTTCATGGAATGCTTCCCAGGAGGTTCAAGTAGGGAAATCTGCAGGGCTTGGCCACTGAGGATCAGACAGAAATGGAGAAGGGGATCAGGGCTTGCAGTAATCCGTACTCAAATCTTGGCAAGACCACATTCCTCCTCCCAGCTGTGCTTGAGTAGGGATTCCAGCCAGCAAATCTGCCCATCTACAGAGCTGAGCTAGTGGTCCTGTATGACCAGGGATCACTGTGGGCAGTTCTGCCTGGTTCAGCCCCACACAGGCAGGAGAGCACATTTGAAGCCCCACCCAACTGCTGAGTGTAGCCTCACCTGACTAGAGCATCTGGGCAGCTGCAGAGCCCATCCTATAGGCATGCTTCAGCAGGAAAGGAAGCCAGCAGTACTGCCCAGCAATGACGTATAGCCTCTGGCTCGGCATAACCAGGAAGCAGCCTTACCAGTGACCCTGGACAGCTTCAGAATCCATCTGTCAGTACAACCCAGCCTACAGTACCACCAAACCACAACCTAGCCAGTGATACAGTCCAATCATGAGACATTCTCTGTGGCTCCTCCGGACCAAAAACAAAAACAAAAACAAAAAACTGGAAAGTGACCCCACCTTAACCATGGAGAAAAGTCTCTAGCCCCACCCACGTGCACGATACAACTGGAAGCCCCTCCTGACCGGAAAGTCCAGCCAGTGAACTTGATCAGCAACAGACCACAATCAGTGGCCCACGTGATCATGAAGTCCAGCCTACAGTCCAGCCCAGCTTCAGGGCACAGCCTGCATCCCTGCCTGATCACAGAGCAAAATCAAAGTCCCTGTCTGACTGCAAAGCCCTGCATACAGCCCTGTGGAAACAGAGTCCAGCCAGCAGCACCGTATAGTTGGGGATCACAGCCTGAGACTCCACCCCACAGGGAGTAATGGCAGAATGAAGCCGATAGCCATGCCCGATCAAGGAGTCCAACCAGGGGAAGCACTCTGCCAGAAACACAGCAGGTGACCTCACCTGACAAGAGGTGACTGCAGAGCCCAGCTAGTGGACTTACCTGACCATGGAGCATGGCCAGCAAGCCCTGCCTGATCGGGAAGCCCAGGGGTCCTGCTAGAACGTGGAGCCCAGCCAACTGCAGAACCCATTTGGCAGCACTCCCCCTGTCCTGGGAGCACAGGCAGTGGCCTTGCCCAAACAGAGACCCCAAAAGCAAGCTCCAGCTCCCCAAGGATGTTACCAGCTGACCCATCCAGAACTTCAAAGCTGAGCTGATTGGTGAAGAACCATCCCTTCTGAAGTGAATCTCTCTATAACGTCTAGAGGAGGAGACCGCTTATTCAGATGCAAAGAATCGAGGATCATGAAAAATGAGGTAAACATGACATCACCGAAGACACTAATAAAGCTCCAATAACTGACCGTAAAGAAATCAAGATCTATAAACTGCCAAGGAATTCAGGACGACCCACTTAAAGAAGTCCAGTGAACTACAAGAATACACAGACAGACACCAAAATTAGGAAAACAATCCATGAATGAAATGAGAAGTTCCACAAAGAAATAGAAACCATAAAAAGTCACACAGAAATTCAAGAGCTGAGGAATACAGTGACTTAACCGAAAAATGCACGCGATAGAAACCATCACAACCCAGAAGATATTCAAGTGGGCAGCAGCTACATGAAAATGTGCTTAACACCACTAATCGTTAAGGAAACACAAATCAAAACCATGACGAGATGTCACCACACACCTGTTAGAATGGCTAGTATCAAAAAGACATAACAAGCACTTGTGAGGTTGTGGAGAAAAAGGGAGCCCTCATGCACTGTTGGTGGGAGTGCCCACTGGTGCAGCCACTATGGAGAACAGTCTGGAAGTTGCTCCAAAAATTAGAAATCGAACTAGCATATGATCCAGCAATTCCACTTCTGGGTGTACTGTATCAAAGAGCTACCTGCAACCTCATATTCATAGCAGCACGGTGGACAGTAGCCAAGACATGAGAACAATGTAAGTGTCCATCAGTGGATGGATGGATAAAGAATATATATATACATATTTATATTCATATTCAGCCATAAAAAATAATGAAATCTTGCCATTTGCAACAACGTGGATGAAACTTGAGGGCATCACGCTAAGTGAAATAAATCAGAGAAAGACAAATACTGTATGATCTCACGTATGTGTGGAACCAAAAAGCAGTCGAGCTCATAGAACCAGAGAACAGACTGGTGGTTGCCAGATGTGAGGAGTGGGGTGTGGAGGAAATGGATGAAGGTAGTCAAATGGTACAAACTTCTAGTTGTAGGGTGATCAAGTCCTGGGGATATAATGGAGCATGGTAACTGTAGCTAACAATACTGTATATTTGAAAGTTCCTAATGAAGCAAAATGTAAAAGTTCTCACCACACACACACAAGTTGCAACCATGCGAGGTGATGGATGTGTTAACTAACCTTATTGTGGTAATCATTTTGCACTAGGTACATATGTAAAATCACTACATCGTACACCTTAAACTTACACAATGTTACATGTCAATTATATATCTCCAGGAAGCTGGAAAAAAACGCCAGGGTGGGGGACCCTAAATGATTGAAAACTAACATCTAATCCAATCTAAGGAGTTAGCCCGTTCTCTCATTTCTGGAGTAGATTGTTACAATTTATATTTTCCTGTTTGGGGCAGTTCAACAACAGCCAAATGTGTAGTCACAACGAAGAAATGTGGCTCCTGTGACTCATCCAAATTGGGGCACAATTAGCAAAATGTGTTCCCATAAATGGCAGTTTCACTACTAAATTCTGGGGAGAAACCAGGAGCCGTGTAAGACAGAACAGCATGGGGAAAATGGTAAGTCAGTCTTGCTAAAGGAAAATACATTGGTTATGTCTTTGGGTGAAGAGGGTCAAAGTCAGAATGACGCGAGAGTTGTTAAGGGTTACTATTAGAATTCCCAAGGTAATAGCAGTCATAGCCTGTAGCAATTTTTGAGTGGGAAAAAATATGTACACTCTAAATATTAGACTCAGGAGAATAGTGTATTTGTCAGACTGAGCAAACACTCCAACTTTAACAATTCTAAATTTAGAACCAATTTTGAACTGTTGGAGGTCTGTGTCCTCATGGGCTGAAAAAGGAAACTTCTTGGTTTCTTCTCCTTAGTGCCTATAAGAATAAACAACTCCTTGATCTTAAGGTCAATGGGGACAAGGAAGGATGGATTTTTTTTTTTTTGGTCCTTTATATCTCAAAGTTGAGTCAGCTGTCAACCGGAATTTGGCCATGATGCTGAACCCCAGACCTGTGTTTCCCAGGTACACAGCTGTGACCTGTGGGGATATGAGCAGATGCAGGGAGTTTTGGAAAATAGGGCTACCAAGTTGACAATATATAAAACAGATGTAGGGAAGAATGAGAAAACAAGGCCTTACAAATGCTTTCCTTTCCTGCCCTGGAGCCCTCCTTTGGCCTCTACTCTGATGTGGGTAGAAAGGCATTTCTACCTGGCTTCCCTCAGGAAATGAAGTTTGTCCTGAGCTTTGGAGTATGCAGAAGAAGAAAACAATGTTTCAGACAGTTTCAGACAGGGCTGTGGGAAGACCCTGTGTCAAACATATTATGACCAACTCAAGGCACAGAAGTAGGGTTAGTGTGGAGAAACTACAAGGAGTGAGGGGGGAGAGTGCCTGAAAGCATAGCTAAAGTGTCAAATCACCCTTGAAAACCATGTCACTTTAATTTGCATATCTTTAGGCTCAGAGAAATGAGTAGCCAACGCAGGTTATTAAGAGAGGCACGATATAGCCAGATTCTCATTTTGTGATTACTCTGTATGGAGGGTGGTGAACGTATTGGAGGCAGAAGGACTGGGCTCAAAGAGGCCTTTCAGGAGACTAGTCTAATCACCTAAGCTGGAAATGGTTGTAGCTTGGACCAGGTGGTGCCCGAAGAGATGGATGGAGGTGGATGGATATAGGAGGGAAAATTAACAGGGCTAGTTTGATGGATTGGCTATAAAGAGTAAGAGAGATGGAGGTGCCAAAGATGAGTCTTGGGTGTCTTTCGTGTCCAACGGGGTGAAGCTATGACTAAAGTAAGGAACATCAAAAGACGATCAGATATTGGAGAGAAAGCCTAAAGTCAGACTTGGACCTGTTGAACGGAGGTGTCTCTGAAACTTGGAAGGTGTTAAGTAGGACATTGGATGCACTGGTCTGAATCTCAGAGGAGAGATTTGGGATGGGGTTATACTGTTCTTTATCATTGTCGGTGGATGTGGATGAGTTTGCCTCATAGGAAGAGTTATAGAGAAAGAAGGAAAAGAGGCTTCGAACCAACTGAGTCTTGAGAAACTTGATCAATGGGCCTATAGAAGAGGATGCCCCTCCTACATAGAAGTAGAGAAAAAAATCAGGAGTACATGATGTCAGGAAGAAAGAGTTTCCAGAATTAGCTAAAATTTAATAGTGTCAGAATTAAAACAAGGACCTACATAAGGAAATCTACGAGGTAGAAACTTTAAGCAAGCTTGGCCTGCTACTGGAGGTACAAGCAGTATTACTGATCAAGAGACTGGTCAGTGGCAAGAATTCCAAGGTGTACAAGTTGCAGGTTCAACAGAATGGGTTGTCCTCGAATGGGATTTGTAGTTGTGGGTTTCGGTGTGGATTCCTCTAAGGTTTTTGACAAAACATGTGGGGATTAGGCCTGGGCTGGGTTTGGGTAGCTGTTTCTGGGAATGGCCTGGGGGAGGCCTAGGGGATTGTTAAGGAATGAGAAATTAAGATTTCTTTTCACAGGGAGGATTATCCTTTTCTTGGTCCTCAGCCGATCCAGTGAGCCCAACTGACTTGACAGGTGCTGACTTCTTGCTACATTGCCTCTGCTCCATTTCCAGAATGATTCTTAATCTAACACAAATTTATAACAACCAATTAATGGCCTGGAAACACTTGATTTGGTTGATTATAGACGCACACATATATTTTAGTTGTAATGTCTCCTCTTTCATTTATGATTTTATATACTGGAGTCCTCTCCCTTTTTTTCCTTAGTCTAACTAAAGCTTTGTCAATTTTGTTTACCTTTAAAAAAAAATAAGGGCTCTTCATTTTGTTAATCTGTTTTTGTTGTCCTTCTGGTCTCCATTTCGTTTATTTCTGCCCTGATCTTTTTTATTTCCTCCCTTCTGCTAACTTTGGGCTTAGTTTGTTCTTCTTTTTCTAGTTCCTTGGGCTGTAAAGTTAGGTTATTGATTTGAGAGCTTTCTTTTTTTCTTAATGTAGGTGTTTATCACTGTAACCCTCTTTCTTAGAACTGCTTTTGGTGCCTCCTGTAAATTTTGGTGTGTTCTGTTTCCATGTTCATTTCTTTCAAGATGCTTTTTTTTATTCCCCTTTTGATTTCTTCTCTGATCCGTTGGTTGTTTAGGAGCGTGTTGTTTTATTTCCACATCTTTGTGAATTGTCTAGTCCCCCCCCCCGCTATTTATTTCTAGTTTTATATTATTGTGGTCAGAAAAGATACTTGGTATGATTTTAATCTTCTTGAGTTTGTTAAGACTTGTTTTGTGACATAACATGATCTAGCCTGGAGAATATGTCATGTGTGCTTGAAAAGAATGTGTATTTGTTGCTGTTGGATGAAATGTTTTGGATGTGTCTGTTAGGTCCTTCTGGTTTAAAGTACAGTCCAAGTCCAACATTTTTGTATTATTTTTCTCTCTGGATGATCCAACCATTGTTGAATGTATTGAAGTCCTATACTATTATATTACTGTCTATTTCTCCCTTCAGATATGTTAATAAATGTGTCCTTAAAGCTGAAGCAAGTCTCTTGTGGGCAGTATATAGTTGGGCTGTCTTTTGTTTGGAGAATTTAATCCATTTACATTCATTTAAAGTAATTACTGATAGGTAAAGACTTATGAATGCCATGTTACTAATTGTTCTCTGGCTGCTTTTTAGTTCCCTTTTTTTCTTCCTCTCTTCGTGTCTTCTTTTGTGAATTGAGTTTTTGTAGTGATATGCTTTAGTTCCCTCCTCTTTATCTTTTGTATATCTACTATAGGTTTTTTTTCTTTTTGGTTCCCATGCAGCTTACATAACATATTTTATAGATATAACGGCTTATTTTAAGCTAATAACAACTTAACTTGGATCACTCTACCCTTTTACTCTCTCCCCTTTTATGTTTTTGATGTCACAATTCACATCTTTTTTTATTGTTTCTCCATTAACAAATTATTGTAGAGGGCAATTTGTTCTTGAATACTATTTTTTTCTGGCATCTTGCTAAACTTTTTATACATTCTAATAAATTAGGTTTTCTATAGAGACAATAATCTCATTTTTGAAAAATAACAGTTTACTATTTCTTGTTTGAATCCTTATATCTTTAATATCTTTCCTTACTGTGCTGGTTATGACAATTCTAAATATAGAACTTTTGATAATGGAGTCCATTGTCTTCTCCCTGTTCTTAAGGATATGCTTTTAACATTCTTACATTAAGAATGAATTTTGCTCTAAATTTTTTAGATGCCCTTTATTGGATTAATAGAGTTCCTTAATATTTTTTTTAAGCATGGAGCTTGAACTCAGGACTCTGAGATCAAGACCTGAGCTGAGATCAAGAGTCAGATGCCCAGCCAGCTGAGCCACCCAGGCACCCTGAGCTCCTTAACACTCTTAGTTTAATAATCTTTTAATCCGAATTTTTTATTTCATTAAATAATTTTTGCATATATTTAGATTATTATAAAATTTTTTATTTAATCTGTTAATGTGAAAATTTAATTAGATTTTCTATTTAATCCAACTTTCCATTGCTGAGATAAACCCATTATTGTCATGATGTATTACCTGTATTATACCTCACAGTGTTCTCTTTGATAATATTTTATTCAGGATTTTACACCTGCATTAATCAATGAAATAACTCTATAATTCTCCTTTCTCATACTGTCAAAGTTGGGTTTTGATATCCAGCTTATGTTGGTGTCATAACAAGGATTGGGGTATTTCCCTCTGGAATTGGTTATATAAGTGTGTTTGTTCTTTGTATGTTTATAGAAGTAAACTGCAAGACTATGTAGTACTTCTGTCCTCTTTGTGAAAGGAGTTTTTAAACTACTATTTTAGGCATTTTACTTCCTCTTGAGTCAATTTTATATTTTCCTAAGAATTTGAATATTTACCTAAAATTTTTAATATATGGACAAAGTTCTTTTTAATATCTGATCCTTTTTCAGTCTTAGTATTTTTGTGGTTTTGCTTTTTTTCTCTTGATCAATCTTGCCATAAGTTTGTACATATATTAGTCTTTTCAAAGAATTCACTACTGGTTTTACAAAACCATCTATTAAGTTAGATGCTTATCTCTTTAATTTTTTCTTTTCTTCTTTTTTAGCTTAAGCATTTAAGGCCATTTCTCTCTAAATGCCAAAATTTTTAGTTTGTAGCTTAGTTTATAGTTTTTAAAATACACCTTTTAAAATTAAAATCCAAAAGAGTTCTTGGATGAGAATTGTAAGAAACCAGTACATGAAAAGGAAAGAAAATGAAGAGGCATAAGGAGAAAGAGGGTGAGAGCCAATGGAGTGAAAGAAGACCTTGTACTCTGTGATTTAACAACCCTCCATGGCCTTTAAGACCTACAGCAAAGTTGCCGAACTCTTGGTAATCAGTTGTGAGATGATTTTCTGTGAAAACAGGTGAAGAACCAAACCAATCTTTTCACTTTCAATCATGTGGAAAACAGAGAGAAACATTTGGAAGTAAGGTTCAGGAGCAATTAAAAATCTGAGCTTATAAAAGGCTGTGGATTTGGGGCCCATGCCAAATTAACCCAACAGTGATTAGTGTTATGGAGAAACAATGCAGTTTTCAGTGTAATAGTATGAGAGGAGACCTATGTTAGATTAGCCCTTAAGTGCTTGCTCACCCTTCCTTGAAATTTCTTCCACTCTAAAATATTCATGTCTCACTAGCCATACAGAGTAGACTGATAATAGATGGCACAGAGAGCAGTAAAAATAGTACTTTTATTCACGCTCTCCTGAATACAAATCAAGGAAAAGAAGTGTGAGTAGCACCATCTTCAATTTTTTTTCTTGTTTCCACAAACTCTGGATTCTGCTTTGCCAGAAGGCTTAATACCCAGGGACGGAGGCACCCACTGGAAGATATAATGATGACTGGAGTGTTTGAAAATTTAAAAAGAAATTACTCTCTTTAACTTTTTATTTCATAAGTAAGAACTGTTTTTGCAATTTGAGTTAACAAATGGAGGCTTTTTGCTCATGAACAAATGTATCATTTGCCCATAGATAGTTGAACGGTTAAAGAAAAAAGTACCAAATTTAATAGAATCACACACAAAAAAAGGAAAATGGGCACCACCTGGTGATCATAATTTAACACAGTCTAACACTTTACTAATGTATTTGAATGAATATAGTTTCAGTTAGCTATTACCCCATAGTACCACAAAAGTTAGTGACTTAAAAAAACAATTGTTTTATTATTGCTTATGGTTTCCGTGTGCCGGGAATTTAGAGAAGAGTTGGGGAAGAGCCAGTTTGAATGGTTTTGACTCTGGATTTCTCATGTGGTTGCAGTCAGACAATGACTGAATTTGGAAAAGCAGGGCATTGAAGCTAGTGGCTGTTCAGGTATCCTTCATTCTTCATGGAGTCTCTGGGCCTCTCCGTGTAGTCTCTCTACATGGGTTAGTTTGGACTTCTTTGTAACTATCAGACTGCTTAATGGTTCCTGAAAGCTTCAAGAGCAAATTTTCCAGCTCACAAGGTAGAAGCTGAATCATCCTTTTATGACCTAGCCTTGAAAGTCACATAACATTAATTCTATCATACTCCTGGTCAACCCAGTCACAAAATCCCATCCATTTTCAAGGGGTGGGGATAGAGATCCAACCTCTCAATGTGGTGAGAGCCCAAAAATTTGCAGACATATCTAAAAATCACTGCAAATATACCAGAAAGTAGAGGAGGACAATTTACAATCCTTGTTTAGAAGGACTGAGTGTTAGTCAATCTTAAAACAGACTTTCTTTCACCCAGATATTCACCCCACAAATACACACATTTTCAGTGTTTCAGATATCTAGAATCTTGACTTTTTTCCTGTCATCACCTTTATTTTCTTTCAACATCAGGATCTACATAAGAAGAGAATCAATCATGGACATGTATGCCACATGATGGAAGTCCCTGGGAGGAAAAAAGGGAAAGACACTAATGTTAACGAGCCGCCATTTTATGCCAAATATCAAGCTAAACTTCATACTTTGATTTATCTCCCCAAACCTAGCTAGTGATCTATTGCTGCCTACCAAATTATCCTATACCTTAATTAGTGTCACAAAACAGCAACTGCATTCATCTCACAAAAGTTGAGGCCAGGAATTCAGACAGGGTACAATGGGGCTGTCTCCCCTGTGCTCCACAATAACCAAGATTTTAGCTGGAGTAGCTTGAATGGCTGGAAAAAACTATCGTTAATTCCTCTCCACACGGCATTTGCTAGAGCTGGAATGTCTAAGATGACTTTATTACTAACATGTCTGGTGTCTGTTCTTGGGTAACTGGCACAGCTAGATCTGTCTAGGTGTCTCTCCACATGCAGCTTCTCCCCATGGCTCGCTGATGCCTCACAGCATAATAAGTGAGGCTAGTCAGACTCAGGCAAGTTCAAAACTCCTTCCACTTTGTCTTGTAGCCTTTATGCAATCTCTCAATTAGTGTTTCCCCATATTTGTTCCTCAGAAACTCTGCCTCCAGCAAGCCAAAGTTTGAAGTACTTTGGGAAACATTGCATAACGTATTTCTTTTTGGAGACTCAAAATGCACATTAATATATAAAAGGCACTGAGACGTCTGTTTAACTTTCCCAAGCTTGTTTGACTAAGGAACCTCTTTTTTAATGTAAGACCCATTAACATCAGTCCATGGAATATGCTTTCACAGATGTTGTATTAAATAGTGCAGGGGCGCCTGGGTGGCACAGCGGTTAAGTGTCTGCCTTCGGCTCAGGGTGTGATCCCAGCGTTATGGGATCGAGCCCCACATCAGGCTCCTCCGCTTTGAGCCTGCTTCTTCCTCTCCCACTCCCCCTGCTTGTGTTCCCTCTCTCGCTGGCTGTCTCTATCTCTGTCAAATAAATAAATAAAATCTTTAAAAAAAATAAAATAAAATAAAAAATAAATAAATAGTGCAAAGAAAGTGTGCTATTGTTGATGTTATAAAAGGTATATTACAGGCAGGATCTGATTTTAATGAGGACCATGGAACTGTCACAATTACATAACAAGGCTATTTTCATGATCTGATTAATCATCCAGATTGAAATTGCTCTGCTGATGTATATACAGTAAATTTTCATGAAAGAGAAATCTTGTGTGATCAGAGTCCCTAAGTCCTTGCCAATCAAACAGTGGAAAAAAATGTTGAATATCATTTCCGCCTATTTAAAGAATTTGGGTGTTTGTATTTTTAACGTCTACAGAATGTTTAATTTTATTAGGAAAATATTACACATATCAAATTTACTTTTATTATGTTGAGAATATTTGTTATATTGAAGAGAATTTTCTCAGCTGTATATATTTATATATGTTAAATATATCTTGTCTACATTCAGATAATCTCAGTCAACCTCTTTGGTACTTTCTGTATGCCAAGCCCTGTTGTGATATAAAAATATACATATAAGACAACACACCACTAGTCCTCATTATTTGGAAACTCTTTGGGAGAGATGGGCCTTGCATATCTTGAACAATAATACTGCCAAGCAAGGCTATATAATAAAATGAAAAGTAAAATAAAATCCCAATTCAAATGTCTCCAACAGCAAAAGATGCTGTGGAAAGGCAGGGAATAGAAGAGCTAAGTAACTGAAGCCGTTTTCATAGAGAGCGGAGTGGAACTTGACTCATCTTGGTGGATGGATGTCATGGAATTTGAATTGCCAAAGAGAAGAAAGAAGCACCCGGTAGGCAAAGCATGATCAAAAGCAAGGGAATCCCATTTCCCTGTGGAATTGGCAGGCCTTGCATACATTGCTTCTGTTCTTTGTCCTTTCTTTCTGTCTCAACCTGCCCCTGCTCATTTGTCCCTTCATGGCTAATCAAAGCTCTGTCTGGCAGCTGTGCTCTTCCACCACCCAGTTCCAGTCATCCAGAGCCAGCTCAAGTACCTGACCCTCCATTAAACAAAGCTTCCCCGCAATTGTGATCCTTTTTTGTTTTTTAGAACTAGCTAGTAGTTTGGCACTACCAAATGAAAACAATGCCTGAGTGTACAACGGGGCAGCTCAATCTGATGGATCCATTATTGAGACTGATGAATGAGCCCATTGAAGTAGTAAGGATTGATGTAAATGCTTTCTCTGGGCACAGCTGAATGTGAAAGAATAAAATTTAGAGCTAGGGAAAAGTATGACTGACTATGGTTGATTGATTAGACCATTGAAGGCCACTGGAGGTGCTCTAAAAGGGAAGTTGCTGGGCAAAAGTAGGATTTTGTGAGGATTAGTCTCACAGTAGAAAGGTATAGAATTAACTGCAGTAAGGGGAGACTGTAGACAGGGAGATTCAGTGAGGAGGTCATTGAAACTCGCAAGTGAAACGGTGAGAGCGGGTCTGATACGTTAGGAGTAGACATAAAAAAGAGAAGATCAATCTGCCATATTTCAAAGGAAGATTTGCAGAACTCAGTAACAGAGTGGCTGTAGGGGACAACTTTGGTTTTTTCATTTCTAAAGTGAGGGCATTAAAACAGATGCTTAATAAGTTTACTTCAAACTATATAGTATCCATAAATCTAGGATACTCAAAGGGAAGGATAAAATTGAAAACAAACATATTTTTGTCTTATAACTCAGGGTGCTATACCTGACCACAGATGGGGTGGCTTAAATAACAGATATTCATTGGGGTGCCTATGTGGCTCAGTCAGTTAAGGGTCTGACTTTTGATTTCAGCTTAGGTCATGATCTCAGGGTTGTGGGATTGAGTCCCCAGTCATCAGGCTCCACGCTCAGCAGGGAATCTGCTTCTTTCCCTCTTCTTCTCCCTCTGCTCCTCCCCCCTACTCATGCACATGCTTGCTCTCTCTCTCTCTCTCTCAAATAAAATAAATAAATCCCCCCAGAACCCAGACATTTACTTTCTCACAGTTCTGGAGGATGGAAAGTCCAAGATCAAGGTGCTGGCAGATTGGTTCCTATGAAAGCCCCTTCCTGGCTTGCTGATAGCTGCCTCGTTGCCGTGTCTTTCCATGGTGGAGAGAAAAAGAACTAGGTCTCTGGTCTCTTCTTATAAAGGTATGAATCCTACCCTGAGAGCCCCACCCTCAGGACCTCAACTAAACATAATGACCTCCCAAAGGCCCCGCCTTCTAACACCATCACATTGGGGGTTAGGGCTTCAACATATGAATTTGGAGGGGACACAAACATTCAATCCATAGCAGTTTCCCTTTCTGAATGTTCTGCTGCTGAATTCTACCATAATCCCAAACACTGGTGGCATGAAACTTTATGTTTGTGGATATATTTGTGCACATGCTAATTATTTTTACTATAGAACTATCCTTGCATTGTGCAAGCATACACATCACTGGTATTAACTGCCTTCCCTCTTGATAGTTTTAAGCAAGACTTTCAACTGTTCTCTTCTGATTTTATGTGTGGGTATATGTATCAGGATCAAGTTTGGTTGAATGCACCTTAGAAAGCAAATAACGATGTCTTAAACACAATAAAAATTTCTTTCCCATGTAAAAGAAGTGTGATGATAATCTCTTTAGAACTGGTAAAGCAGGTCTACAGATGTCAGAGACTGAGGTCCCTTTACTCTCTCTGTTCCTCCATACTAACACATGGCTCCCCTTCTTAAGACTCTCTCACCATCCAAGATGGTTCTAGAGCTCCAACAATCTAGGCATCAGAAAGTTAGGAAAGGAGAAGAGGGGAAAAGGCACACTTTCCAATTAACTCAGCACCTTTATGGGGCTTTCCATGGAATACTGCTCAACCGTTCTACTTACATCTTATTGGCTGCACCTGTCTATAAGAGATGGTAGATTTTACCCCGGCGCATTGTTGCTTCCATTAATACAGGGTTCTGGTAGGTAAGAAGAAGGCAAGAACGGGTATTATCTTAGTAATCAACAATATAGTCTTTGAGTATTGAGTTCTAAATATCACTGAGCTATTTTATAAAAGCAGAGAAACATGAACATATTGTCTAAATTTTGTTATCGGCATCAACATAAGATATTCTGTATGTATGCAAAATAACATTGTCTTCACACAAATTTTGTTCATTTTTCTCTCAACTGCAGAAAGCTGCCTGTTTATAAAGTTTACCTTTAGGGATAAAGACATGATGCCATTGAGCTACTGTCTACTAAACCTGTATTTGATTTTTTCTTTTTTTAGGTGAAAGAATGGGCTTTCTCCAATCCATTCCACACTCTAGCTTGCCAGTGGCCTGCAGTAAGGGCAATCAATGGCTAGGGTTAGAAGTACAGGAGACTGATGCCAAAATTCCCTGTGAAACAAGAACAATGAAGTTGGCAAAATTCCTGAAATCCATCCTGCCTTGAAATCTGGTAGTCAGGCTTATTCTGAATGCATTTCCTCTGTTTTTACTTACCACCACCTCCCATCAATTTGGGTGACACAAGTGGGTTTGATCCTCTGTCTTACTTGGGGCTTCTCCAAACGCAGGCTGCGAAACAATGATTTGGATGTAGGTGGTTAATCTGGGAGATGATCCCAGAAGCACATGTGAGACAGGAGGAGAAGAAAGTCAATAAAAGGTGTGCTAATGGGTAGTTCGCTCAATCCCACTGTGACCTTTGGAGGTATTGTGTCAAACATGCTTCACAATTGTTCCAACAAGGGTGAGGGGAGCTGAAGTATTTATCTGTTGACTCCCATCCTTCACCAGTTGGAGGTTCCCCCAGGTGGATGACATCTCCAGCATTTCTGGTTTGCCCGACAGGAAGGCTGAGAAAGCTCTCAGGACAAAAAGCAAGACAGGCTCGGGAATTTGAGGTTGAAAAACTGTTAGCCTGCTGGAAGCTCTTCTGCCACTACCAGTGAACTAGAGGTGGGCTGAGGGAAAAGGCCTTAACAGGGTCCGCAGCTTGCCCCCTGAGACTCCATGTTCAGGGTAGTTACACGGTCCTGATCAATCAGATTGTCACCTTCTGTGGCCACAGTGATGGAATCAGGTACAGCCACCCCTTCCCTAGAAGGGGCTTCTCTTTTCTCACAGTTAGTAGGGGCTTCTCCTTACCATACACTCCCTTCTGTGTTATTTATTGATTGCCGAGTAACAAATCGCCACAAATTTAGCTGCTGAAAGTAACCCAGTCCATGTAGGTTGGTCGGGAGTCTGTGCATGGCTCAGCTGAGTCCTCTGTCCAGTTATGATCAAGGTGTTGGCCAGGGCTCAGTCATTATCCAGGGGCTCCACTGTGAAGAGATCTGCTTTCAAGCTCACTCCAGTTGTTGTCAGAATTCATTCCCTTTTGGTTGTAGAAGTGAAGGCTTCCGCTCTTGCTGGCTGTCAAATGGAGGCTGTGCTTGGCTCCAAGCCTTCCCACAGTTCCTGGCCATGTGGCTTTCTCCCTAGACACCCTCAACACCGTGGCAACTTGCTTCTCCAGAGTCAGAAATGGAGGCAGAGAGTGAGTCTGCTAGCAAGATGGAATTTTATGTAACCAAAGATGATCACAGAAGTTGCATTCCATCACCTTTGCCGTGTGCTGTTCTTTAGAGGCAAGTCACAGGTCCTGCCTACATTCGAAGGTCGGTATCGTAAGGACCACCTTGAAGTCTATCTGGCGCCCCTTCTAAGGTACTCGGGTCTACCATGACAAGAAAGTTTGCTCTCAGAGATTCCAAGGCCACTACTCCTTCTGAGGCAGGTTTCTTGCCTCTGCCTCCACTGTAATGATCTTCTAAGTTCTCTCTCTAAAGACAAGAAAAACCTCACATACTCAATCTGTCATAGGGCACTCTCTCTAATAGAGCTTCTGATAAATTGGGATTTACTTCAATTGTTTTGGACACCATATTTCTCTTAGAGAATCCCAGTACTGAATTAGCCTTCTTGGCAATCAGGTCACGCTGCTGATTTGGATTATATTAAAACAAATGAATCCATCTACGTCACCTTTCATCGTGAACTACTGTGAATTCAAATCTGTTCCTTCATGCACTTTTGGATCTCGGTGAGTTACTTTACATTTATTCTCACTAAATTTCACTTTGTTGATTTTTTGGACAAGGTTTTAAAAACATTTCGTATGTTTTTTTGATTTTGGCTATCTTTCAAACTCCACGTCATCTGCAGGTTTGATAAGCATGTCTTATATGGCTTCAGCCAGGCATTTGACTTAAGATGTTAAAAATGGCAGAGTTAAGTGGAGTTTGGAGGGCTGTCACCAAGATGGACACTAATAAATTCATGCACGTAACACTGTTCCCAATGATCCCACCTAGGTTTTTGGTGGTCACTGCGTCCTTTTCCAAAGGCCCCAAGACCATCTATTTGATAATCATGCTACAGTTTGGTTGAGGCACAGTATCAAGGTTACTGGTATATAGTTTCTGGAATCTCAATTTCTCTTCCTTTTGTAAATCGCGATACTATGGTAGTTCACTGCTGGATGCCCCTTTAAGACCAAGGAACTCATTTCTCCAACTGCTGGGAGTTAGGCTGTTGACAACTTACAGCTGAGTCCCTCTCTGGGAATTGCCCTCTGCTAAAGACAGCCACCTCTCCTAGGTCACCTCCCGCTCCTGGGGGTTGAGGGGGATAAGTCCACATTCATCAACTGGTGGAAGCGAATTTATGAAGACCTGGTTCTCTTGCCTCAAGGTAAGACAAGCCTGCAAGGCCCTCCCAACTTCAGAGCCTACCCTGGGATCACCCCAGGTCTTTGTTGTAACTGAATTTCTATTGTTTCTCCTTCTGTCCTGTTCTGCTGCCCTATTCCTTCATCAGTGTTGGTCCTGAAGGCATAACCTAATGTAAGTCTCTGACCCAGAGTCTGTTTCCCAGGGAACTGGACTCACAGTACCATCCCCATTCTTCAGGAGCCTCTCACACCCTTCAAAAGGCTTCTTTCAGTGTCCAGGGTATAATTTAAATTCATTGCATTGGGTAAGAGCTCTTAATATCTAATTCTCTTGAGCTTTTGTCCCTCAATATATTGTTGGCTATATAGTCGAGGGGTTGAAGATCCTTCTTCTCAACTGTGAAGGCAAAAGAAGTTGAAGCATTTTGCTTTTATCCTGTGACCTGCTCACATTTGGTGAGCAGCCCCCTTCCTTGCACTGTTTCTTTTGTGTATGACTAAATGGGTCCTTTTTGTGTTCTTTGTGCTTTCCGCATGCCTTAACTCACTCTGGGACTTGGCCCTTCTGGCACTGTTCACACTCCCCTCCGGCCTTGCAGATCTCACTAGAGACTGATAGTGGAGGTGCAGACCACCTGCTCAGGGCACCTGCTCGGTAATTCAGAGGTAAAGTCGGTGCTTTGATAGAGAAAAGTGCTGTCTTGGTTTTATCACTATCTCCCTTTTAACTTCTGCCCCATATACAACAAGGTTCTTTTTCCTCCATCCCCCAAACTCACCCTGCCCAAGCCCTGCCTTGGGTAGCAATTTTCCTACAACCAATGCCTTTGAATACACTTTTTGTGCCACATTGTTCCAGGCTCTAAGAAGCCAGCCTAAGCAGTGTTAATCCATTTTGATGTTTTCCAGCCAAAGATCTAATTGAGTTGATTTCTATGACATTTTAGAGCTGCCCACTCAACTTCAAATTTTCAAAAACTTTCATTTGCATCTTTGTTTTTTGCTACCACCTAAACAAAACTCGGCACACATTATAATCTTCTTTTGGGGGGAAAAATAACAACCTGCTGAGAACAGGGGAATGGGGGTGCTCCCTTCCATGAAGTTCCAAGTAAAACAGAATGATAGCTGTTAGAATAATAGCCGTATTTATGTGTCTATAAGACATAAAATTATCCAGGCACATGCAACCACCATATTCCATGGATATAAAGTTTAAGGCATTTGCAGTTAAAGGGGAAATTATTGGTACTGTCTGAACTCCGACAGATTGCTCAAGTTTTCCCACTCACTACTAAATTCGCGGCACATATCAAACTCTGATTGAAAAGACTTCCTAATGTGGTGCATATAAAACGAAGTGTACTTGCAGTGGGTTGAGGTCTTTGATCACTGAGATGGAGCACAGAGCCAAAATGAGCACAAGTGGTAATAAGCAAAAGAATGGGAACAGCATCTGAGATCCTCAGTCAAAAAGTACCCAAAGAAATTTCTAAGACGTGATTAGGACTCTAGCAGCCCTCTTACCAACCATGTGCAAAGGAAAATAGGGTAGAAGCATCATGTGCTGGCTGCCAAAAGGAAGCAGACAGAACTAGCCTGATTTCACGTCTTATGTAGTTATTGTGGATTTTTAATTAAAGATTTTTTTCAAAATTAATAGAGTGTACATGAAGAGTTTCTAAGCCCATGGGAAGGGTACCCATCCCTGATATCTGGCCCTGAATTCTGACTCCAAGACTTTTTAGCTGTGTGACCTTTGGCAAATTGCTTAAATGCTTTGATCTCAGTCTGCTCATCTGTAGAAAGGGAATTATAATGATAACTAATTCTAAGATTGCTGTAAGGATTAAATGAGATATGGCATTAGAAGAGTTTAGCACAATGCCTGGTTATTTCTTTTAAAGATTTTATTTATTTATTTGAGAGAGAGAGAGAGAGAGAGAGAGAAGGAGCCCAGGCAGGGGAAGCGGGAGGAGGAGAAGCAGGCTCCATGCTGAGGGCTCGATCCCAGGACCCCGGGATCATGACCTGAGCTGAAGTCAGACGCTTCACTGACTGCTCCGCCCAGGCGCCCCATACAATACCTGGTTATAAACTAAAAGTTCAATGATTTTTAGCTATGATTACAGTTACGATTAGTACAATATAACGTTCGTTTTGGTGCCTTTTCCTATGTGCCCTCCCATTGGAAATTCATTATGCTTAGTTAAGGATCGGCAGAGGGAGTCGGTTTCCCCATGAGTGGGTATTGAGAGGACCAAGCGAGAGGAGGGGCAATGCCTATAAAAGTGGGTAAAGTCCTGTGAGTTTTGCAGGCTTGTTGCCATTTTTGCAGGCCTGGATACTTTTCAAGGCTTTCGGCTGAATTGTAGCCCTGAATGTAGCTGGCTGCCAACTCTCCTTGGCCTCACCACCTGAATTATGATGGAGACAAAGGCCTGACTCTTAATGAGAACACAGCCTCATCAGACTGCTGAGCCCTGCCCACAAGTCTGGGGCACTCTTTATTTCGTGGGGAACTTATTTTGGTCAGAAGTTTCCCAGACTTGGAACAGGAGGGCCGAGGTACTTATCGTCTCCTTTCTTGAAGGAAAATGGAAGAAAAAAGAAACAGAACTTCAGCCTTCCAGGCTCTTGAGAGCCTCAGCCTTCAGGGATGGTGTGCCTCCCATGGGCAGGAGAGACCTTCACAGGCCTCAGACTGAGGTGCCTGCAGCAGCCCAGGAATAAGTGACATAGGGCCAGAAAACCTGCAGGGCTTGTGATGACAGGAGAGCTCGGCTCCCTCCAGATGGAAGCTCGAGGACATTGTTGCCATCGAACAATATGGGTGCAGTGATGTGAGATCTTCCAATTTTTTAAGAGAAGCTATGTTGGATCTCCTAGTTTTCAGAGAGACACCATGTGGGTCAAAATATTTGCCAGCCACTGCCCAAGGATTCGCCAGATCGGGACCCTCCTCTCTATGGTACAATTTCAGGTTCCCAGAGAGGCTCCTTCTGGCCCCAAACAGGTCCCTTACCTTTATGCCCCTCCACTGGAAGTCCAGCAGAGTCCTTCCTAGCTCTAAGACTTCTCCTTCGAGATGCAAAGTCATTCCTGTAGGGAGCACTTTGAGAACTGACTGCTCACTTGCTCGCTCACTAGATTACGCCCAGCTCACGACATCCATGTAGGGAACGAGGAAAGGTGGGGGTAGGGCAGTCCAGCGGAATGAACACCCGGAATTCTTTGCTTTGATACTCACTAGTTGTCATAACTTCGTTTTTCCTTATTTGTGAGAAGCGGCTAATAATTGCTACTTCGTGGGATTGTGGTGAGAATGGAGTAGAGTAAAACATACCAAATGTCTGGCCTGGAGCAGACTGTCCTTAAATAAAAGTTTCATCTGAAGGGAAGAAGGAAAGATGTTCTGGAGCTCAGGGGCAGTTCCGAAGTGGGGGAGGGGGCGGTTAGCCACACAGGATCTCTCAGAAGAGGGGTAAAGAGGGTGGGAGGGCAGAAGGGAGCCGTAAGCAATCTGAGCATATCATTCTCTGGCCGGCAGCCCCACTAATACAGAAGGGGTAATGTATTAAGGGAAAAACAGGCACTATGATAATAACCCACAAACGCAGCCTGTTATACTGACTTGTATTCTAAGCTTACACGAGTCTAATTCATCCTTCCATATTTTTGGCCACTATGGACGTCGCTTTCTGGATACTGTTTCTTTGACTTCTTTGCTCAAATCAATGTTCCATGCCTGTATTTCTTACATGTATAACACGTAAGGGAATCGTCAGCCAAATTGTTTGCTTTATGGAAAAAGTAAAAACAACAAAACCTCTTGTATTTTATGCTGTGCAGAACACAGGAGAAATTTTAGAGAGGAAATTTGGATCAGAGTGAAACCAACTTTAGATGTGTATGGCAGGGGCAGAAGGGTAGGGTTGAGAAGGGAAGGGGAGATGAACGTAAGCCTCCAGCAGTAAGGCAAAGGAAAATGACAAGTGAATTGAGTGTTATAGAATCCCATGTCAGCATCTCGACTTTGTAAAAACTGTCCCAGTGTAATAACACAAGTGTCATTAAAAAAAAAAAAAAGAGGAATCCTGTACCATGTACGAAAAGCAGACTTTTTTTTTTAATTTTATTTATTTATGTGACAGAGAGAGAGACAGCCAGCGAGAGAGGGAACACAAGCAGGGGGAGTGGGAGAGGAAGAAGCAGGCTCCTAGCAGAGGAGCCTGATGCGGGGCTCGATCCCATAACGCCGGGATCATGCCCTGAGCCGAAGGCAGACGCTTAACGACTGAGCCACCCAGGCGCCCCACGAAAAGTAGGCTTTCAGACCCTAGCTTCTAGCCCATGCCGTTGCTTAGCTCTTCCAACTACAAGGGCCTGCAGAGTTGCCTGTTCTGAGAGTTCATAAAGGAAGAGATTGGGTTTTCTCCAGAAAGCAGATCACAGGAAGACACGTTTCCCAGTTGAATGTTGACATTTCCCACACCTCTATACACATCAACACGAGTGCACACACACACACTCATTCACGCACATGGCCAAAGTGCTTTGGATTCATGTTACTACATTCAACAAATCAAAGTGGACAAATCGCCATACTCAGTGTGTGTGTGTGTGTGTGTGTGTGTGTGTGTGTGTATTTTTGTTTTTTGGGGGTTTTGTTTTGTTTTGTTTTGTTTTTGGGGGGTTGGCCTCTTGTCCAAGGCCAAGATTAGTCAGGATGTTAACCAGGAGTCCAGATGTGGCTTTTCAGAAAAACACATTCCTTAGCTCGGCTTCTGTATGTCTTAGTTGCCAAGATCCACTCTTCCGTGCTCAACTCAGCTCTCATTGCACACCCCTCCCCTCCCCTCCCCTGCCTCATCTCAAATGGCTACCACAGTGGTTGGCTTCAGTATTGGGACAGAAAGAAGGAAAAAACCTTGAGAATACATATTCGGCTCCACAGCAATCTGGAGAAAATGTGTCAAATGCATTCCACTGTCATGTGTCAAGTTCTCCCCATACGTAAGTTATTTCTGCCGAAAATATTGTCTAAAGAATTCTCATCACTGCGTTTGCACAAGGGTGGCCATGATTCCTGAGGTTTGGACTCTGGTAGAACAGGTATCTTGTTCAGTTTGATTGTCTAGGTTCTTGAAAAAACGGGCCACACTATAAGGGACTTAATAAAGTTAAGACTTTATCAAACTCGAGTTTTGCTTTGTTTGGAAATGTTAATATATATAAACAAATACAAGCTGGCCCTTTAAGAAACCCAATGCAAAACCCCAGGAAACCGCATTTTATAACAAGCTACCCAGATGGTTCTGATACAGAGTTCCCTGACCCTACTTTGAGAACCATTCCTCTGTGTCCCCTACTCCAACAGGTGGCATTAAATTTTTGGAGCCCAGAATCCCTTTACATTCTCAAAAATTATTTAGGACCCCAATGAGCTTTGGCCTACGTGAATTATCTCTATTGACTCTTCCCATTTTAAAAATTAGATGGTTTTAAATATGTATCTGCAAATCATTTTTGAAACAACAATGAACTTATTACAATTTAACATGAGTAAAGTATTTTCATGAAAAATAACTTTTTTTTTCCAAACCAAGAAAATTAGTGAGAAGAGTGGCATTATTCTGCATTTTCAAATCTCTTCATTATCTGGCTTAATAGAAGACAGATGGATTCTCATATTTGCTTCTGCATTCTAGCTGTTGCAATATGTTGTTTTGATGGAAGTATATATGTGAACAAAATCCACCTTACACAGACATGTAGTTGGAAAAGGGAGGGAATATTTTAATAGCTGTTTTGGATCATTGTGGATGTTCTTTGATACTACACCAAAATGCAAGAAATTATAGTTCCTTAAAGGTTAGTTGCAATACGGAATCTGAGATCATCTCAGTGAGCTTTTCATTCTCTATTACATTAAATTTCGTTGGTATGTCTTGCACTTGGACTATGCTTTTTATGCATGCATAATTTTATAAAACTATGAATTGGTCATTTAGAAAATCTTGGTTCACCAAGTTATGCAGATACTCCAAATGTTTGACACATTTCATTACACAAAGTTTTAAAAATCATATTTGTTAATATCAACACTAATCTCACAGAAAACGTCTTTAAATATTGGGAAGCTGGCAAGCGCATGGTGATGGATATAAGCTTTCCAAAATTTTAATTTTCTCTTGAAAGTTGGAATTTTATCTTTGGCAACAAATACTGCCAGTTGTTTTCCTTGAAATAACAGACTCACTTTGTTCATTGTCAAAAAAAAATATCTGCCAAATACCCAAGGCCAAATAACCATGATTTGTCTGTCAGTTATTTCTTCAAATAAAAATGGTCTTCCCTGAGAAAAGCAGCTAGTTCAGCTCACGACTCAATTCTACAAGTACTTTTTCTCGAGACAATTATCACGCGTTAGTGTGCAGCAGAAGTCCTTTATGCGTATCTCTCACTTTGTCACACAGAATATTAAAATAAAATGTCAAAAAGAAGGCACAGGCTTAGAGTTTTCCAATAAATATATGAATACGAGCTCATGTTGGAGAATCCGGAGGCACTGGGCACCCCCGACAGCTCTGGTCAGATGAGAGTCAGATGTCTTCTAGGGGTTAAGACTTCGACATATGAATTTGCAGTGATCTGGGGAAGGGAGACGCAATTCAACTTATAATAGAATCACTCTGAGTTGTTGTGTATGGATAAAATTTGAAAATTCAGCTCAAGAGAAACTCTCTAGATTAGGAGCGGGCCCCCCCTTATTTTTGAATAAATTACCCAAATCCTGGGAAACACAGCGAACAACAAAAACCACACACCAAAAAGAACTTTTCCCCCACAATGGTCAGATCCGACAGACACACAATTCAAATTTGGTGGGCCTAGGTCTGATCCATTATTTTCTAGAAAATCTGTGCTAATGAATTGATCCAGGCTCTAAAAGATGTGGTATATGCATAGAGTGTGTATGCGTATTATAGTAGATGTCAAAATCTTCTTTCTCTTTCTAGAAGGCCAGTAACTTACTCTAGAAAAACCATGTAGTTGGGGATATAATGGGGTGTGACAAAGGAATGATATTATGATGGTGTTGGGCTAGAGATTCAAGAATATTGCCTTAGCTCACCTGTCTGTCATCCCTTCAAGGAGCTCAAAAGATAGAAACAAAACATTTGCAAAAGGAGGCCAAGCAAAACTTGATGACTAACTAGGATTTGGCTTCCAAAGCCAAATGTGAAGGAAGCCTCTGATAACAGCCTGGATTCCACAAATGGCTCATTTACCCAAGCAAAGCTGGCTTCAATGTTCTAGAACCAAAGCATCCTAAAAGCCCACTTTGCATCTGTTTCCTAAGTTTAAATGTTACCAATTCACTAGGACAAAACACCGTCCTGTATTCCAACGTTCGTAGCAGCATTACTGACAATAGCCAAAAAGTGGAAACAACTCAAAGGTACATGAATGGATGAATAGATAAACAAAATGTGGTATATACATACAATGAAATATCACGCAGCCGTAGGAAGGAATGAAATTGTGATACCTGTTAAAATATGGACGAACCTTGAAGACATCATCCTAAGTGAATAAATTAGACAAAGAAATACAGGTATTGTTTGATTCCATCTATAGGAAGTACCTAGAGTCGTCAAATCCAAAGACATGGAAATATTTCATAGGGAGGATCCTTTCATTCAAAGGGAAATCTTTTGGGACGATGCAAGCACATTATCTAATGAAGTCAAGATAGCGAGTAAATTGACAGTTACATTTGGGCAGCACAGCTATAAATAAAACCACAGTTGATTCTAAATGATGTTGTTGTTGCCTGTTGGTTTAATTTTAGGCTTCTCATTTAGTTTCCAAAGCACTTTCTCTCATCCCCCCCACCACCACTTCCTTCTATTTCCATTTTTCTCCATCTCTAGTCTTTTTCTTTCTTTTAATTCCCTTCGATCATTTTTTGCACCTTTTACTCCTGTTCCCCTGGCCTTCTCACCTGCACTTGCTCCTGTCTACCTCAATCTTCCCTTCCCCTTTCCCCCTAGACTTGGAGCTCCTAGCCTCCATGGGTATTGTGGAAAGATTAAAGCCTCTACCTGGTCTATCTTTTGCTTCCAGCCACACCCCTCAGTAATAACAATGATGCCGAGAGACTCGAGATAGATCCAAGCCTCTCAAACCTGGTAGTGTAGAGGGTCTCCAAAGAGGAAAAACTGACACCGCCTCTTTTTAGAGACTGACAAGTTGTTAACAGCTGCAGTAAGGCAGGTTGAATCAGATGAAGTTTTTTTCACACCAGAAATTAGAACGACAGTTCAACATATTCAAGTATAATATCTTTGAGGCCAGAGACATCTCACCCATCTTGCACATAGTTTACAAACAAATGAAAGTCAAGTTTAACTGGATATAGCTTATAATTGGCATGATTGCTTTTAATTGGCTCAACTAATTTAATCATCTACAGTCATAATAAGGTGTTTTCTGGATAGACAGTAAGCTTTCACTGTGCAGCACGGGGTAGACTTTCAGAGCACCTGATCTTACAATTATCCTCCCTAGCTGTATGGACATGGATGAGTTGTTTGAGTTCTAAAATATTTCCATTTTTAAAAATATCAGGGCCTTTATAAATATTAGGATTTACTTCCAACCTCCAACTCAATAAAATGTGTCGAGGGTTTATTTGACGTTGGATTGCCGTGAGGCTCATAGCATTTGGGTTGTCTCAGAAGTAAAATGGGGTCTGTTTGCAAGTCCCTGGGCTATAAGGAAGGACAAGGCAAGACTTACATAGCTGTGCAGTGTATAGGCAACATACCTTAAGATTTCGGAGAGTATATGGTTACCTCCACACTGAGGGATCAGAGACAATCTTCATGCGACATTCCAAGGGCTTCTTGTAGGAATCCAGGATTCAGACATGTGATGCTGGGAAAAAAACATTTCATTTTGAGTGAAAGCATCAAAGTAAGGAAGTGGGTGTCATATACAGAGAACACGGCATGCATGAAGACAAGCCCTCGAGAACAATGTAGGAAAAGTAGGTGGGTTCCAGATTAAAGACAGCTTGAATGGCAGGCTACAGAACCACAGCCCTGTGGGGGAAAATGACATTGGGGTCTTCCCAGACTGCCTTGTAACAGACCACAGAGGCTACTAATTCTTAGTTTATGTCAAACTACAGAACCATTCTTCTGCATGCCTGTCCCTGGGCACTATTAGGTCTGACAGTGTCTCCTGTCTTCTATTTTCCCTGAAGTGCAAGAGTAATGTCTGTAGCCCTCACCTGTCCCAGGAACACCACCCCCCTTCTGTTTCCCACTCCAGTAGACATCCTGCCATCCATCCACCCACACCCTTCCAGGTTTGGGCAGTGAAGACTTGCCTTCCAGTCTGTGGGCCAATGAGAAACAAGCTTGGCACCAGTAGCTGGAATCTGTTTTTGCTAGCAATAAGCTCCCCAACAGGACCAGGGAGAGCTTCTGCATGTCCATGTCACCCCCAACTCCATCCTTCATCTCCATTCCCAAAGTCAGCAGACTTCCCCTGACTTCACAATGTGTGGTTGCTTGGCCTATGTGATCTGGCTTCTGCTGGTGTGCTTTATGAGTCTTTGCTGATACCGGAACCAACTCCAAACTCCACCCACTTATTCACACTGCCAGGATCCCTTCCCCAAAAAACAACATCCAGTCCCCCTCTCTCTACCTTCCCATCTGTTGAATATCATTTCTGAGACCCAGTTATTGATTGCTACTTAACAAACTATCCCAGACCAAGTGGCTTTTAACAACAGCTTATTATTATATCTCATGCTAGGTCAAGAATCCAGACATGGCACAGAGGGGAAGCTCATCATTGCTCTACAATGTCTGGACCCTCAATTTGGATGACTTGTACATCTGGTGAAGAAAATGGCCTGAGACTGGTTGGGTCTCTATCTCCCTCCCACATGGAGTCTCCATGGGGCTAGCTTCGGCTTCCTCACACCATGGCGACCTTAGGGTAGTCAATTTCTCAAATGATGGTTCAGAGCTTCAAGAGGAAGGAAGCAAAAAATGCCAGTCCTCTTAAAGGCTAGATCTGGAAGTGAGAGAGCATCACTCCTGCCACGCTTTATTGGTCAAAGCCATCACAGTTCATCCAAGATTCAGCAGAGGGAAGATAGACCTTACCTTTCAGTGAAAGAACTGTCAAAGAATTAGTGGCCATTTTTAATTCAGCACATTTGACGTGCACAAAATGCGGCTGAATGGATCATTCATCAGAAATAACAGGTGGCTTTCTAAACTCATCAGCAGTTTTGCTCTAATATAGATACAGCCTTATTTCTAAAATAGTTCCATGCTGTCCCTCCCCATTTTCTTTCTTACAAGATCAAATTTTTAACTTGAGATTTTTGAGTTTTACTCACAAAACTTTATTCTCTTCTTCCTACTTCCCGAGAGAAAGCCTCAATTTGTTAGGCTCACCTACAACTCCTTCCCAGGTGCAAAAGGCCTGTCCCTGTTTCATTGTCAACTCCCCTCTCTTTCAAAGCCTCTGATCACTCTGTTTCCTTCAACAGAGTGTTTTGGTGATTGAGTGCAAGTGAATGGAAACAGAAATGCAACAGATTTCCGTACACTGATTTTATATCCTGTGAGTTTGCTGAATTCGTGTATCAGTTCTAGTAATTTTTGGAGTCTTTCAGGTTATCTACATAGAATATCATGTCGTGGGGCACCTGGGTGGCACAGCGGTTAAGCGTCTGCCTTCGGCTCAGGGCGTGATCCCGGCGTTATGGGATCGAGTCCCACATCAGGCTCCTCTGCTGTGAGCCTGCTTCTTCCTCTCCCACTCCCCCTGCTTGTGTTCCCTCTCTCGCTGGCTGTCTCTATCTCTGTCAAATAAATAAATAAAATCTTTAAAAAAAAAAAAAGAATATCATGTCGTCTGCAAACTGCAACAGCCACTCTGAAAAACAGTATGGCTAAGATACAAAAATACTCATCAGAAGGGGCACATGCACCCTGATGTTTATAGCAGCATTATCAACAATAGCCAAACTATGGAAAGAGCCCAAATGTCCATTGATGAGTGGATGGATAAAGATGATGAATGGATAAAGAAGATATGGATATATAGATATATAGATATATGAACATAGAAATGCAACTGACTAATGGAATATTAGCCATGAAAAAGAATGAAATCTTGCCATTTTCAACAACATGGATGGAGCTTGAGTGTATTATGCTAACAAAATAAGTCAGTCAGAGAAAGACAAATACCATATGATTTCACTCATCTGTGAAATGTAAGAAACAAAACAGATGAACATAGGGATGGGGGAAAAAGAGAGAAGGAAGCAAACCATTAGAGACTCTTAATATAGAGAACAAACTGAGGGTTGATGGAGGGTTGATGGAGGGAGGTGGGCAGGAGATGAGCTAAATGGGTGATGGGCATTAAAGAGGGCACTTATTGTGATGAGCACTGGGTGTTATATGTAAGGGATGAATCACTCAATTCTACACCTAAGACCAATTTTTAAAAGTATTTCATTTATTTTATTTATTTTGAGAGAGAGCATATGCATGGAGGACAAAACAGGGGGGAGAAGCAGAGGGAGAGGGACAAGCAGACTCCACTCTGAGCATAGAGCCTGATGTGGAGCCCGATCCCATGACCCTGAGATCATGACCCAAGCCAAAATCAAGAGTTGGAAGCTAGGGGCGACTGGGTGGCACAGCGGTTAAGCGCCTGCCTTCGGCTCAGGGCGTGATCCCGGCGTTATGGGATCGACCCACATCAGGCTCCTCCGCTATGGGCCTGCTTCTTCCTCTCCCACTCCCCTGCTTGTGTTCCCTCTCTCGCTGGCTGTCTCTATCTCTGTCGAATGAATAAATAAAATCTTTAAAAAAAAAAAAAAGAGTTGGAAGCTCAACTGACTGAGCCACCTAGGCACCCCCACCCGAAACCAATTTTATCATAAATGTTGACTAACTAAAATGTAAATAAAAACTTGAAATATAAATAAATAAATAAATAAATAAATAATCCACATCAACAACAACAAAACAAGTGAATGGGAATAAAGCTTTGAAATTCACTTCCAGGTCAATTCACACTCCTAGGTCAAATCGCCATAGTGTGATTTCAGAGTCATCAAGAGACGTATATCTTGTGCCTTAAAATGCCACCTTCTATTCACTTTGTTAGAGAACAAAATTTGAGCCAATGTTTCACTCTTTTGAATTCAGCCAAATTGCAACCTTCTGTGTACATTTATATATGTGTACATGTGTGTGTCCACATGCATGCCTATATTTCTTAGCTCGATTCTCTGAGAGTACCTAGAAACAATGACACATCAGTAACAATGAATACGTCCAGCGCCACGTCTTGTGTTCTAAATACCATCCTCCATTAAAAGGAACCAGGGTTCCGTGGGGAAATGTATGATTCCAGGCCTGGGACATAGAAAGCATAAGATGTTCCCGAAATATCTTGTGCCAGAAAACAAGGAAGTGCTCAAAGAATACTAGGGACCTATCGAAAGGACACAGAAGCCAGCTTGGAGGTGCTCCCCCTCGTGAAATCTTGGATAATTTGAGATTTGAAACAAGTAATTACAGTAATAGATTATAGTCCAATGAATATAATAAAACCCTATGCGTCTATACTGATACAAATAAATAGGGGAAAGGGGAAAGCTTTTCCTTAGAGTAGAATGTCAACTAATAAATGTAGAAGGCTCATGATGGAGTTAGAAAATCATCAACAGATGCTGAATTTCATGAGTAGAAGTTGGATGAAGAACAGATTTACATAGTTTCAAAGAATCTCCCCACATCACTTATTAATTATCATGGGAAAGAAATAATTGTACAATGGAGAAACCCAGCAGACACCCCTTTAAACAAAGGGATAAAATTTAACGGCACTAATATTGTGACAGACTAATGTTATGTGCCTTCTGATACGACGCACTGGGAAAGCACAACCGCGCTTCTGTGGTGGTCCTATCAGAGGATCTGATCATGGGGGAACATCAGACAGATCCAAATTGAAGGACAGTCTACAAAATAACTAGTCTGTACTCTGCAAAAATGTTAAAGCCAAAAAAGACAAGAAAATGCTGACAGACTGTTCCAGTTTAAGGGAGATTGAGGTTTCATGACAACCAAATGAAATGCATGATCTTGAATCAAATTCTGGATTAGGAAAAACAAAATAGCTATAAAGCACACTGGGACAATTGTGAGAGCTGAATGTGGAGCGTGGGTTAGATAATAGCATTGTACCAGTGTTAAATATCCTGATTCTGATTGCTATCCTGTGGCTATGTAAGAAAATGTCTGTATTTTGGGAAATGCACACTGAAGTATTTGGAAAAGGGGCTTAATGTCACCAACTTAAATGTTTCAAAAAATATAAAAACAAACAAGCTGTATACTTACGGAGAGAGAGAGAAGAAGGGTAAAGCAAATGAGGCAAAATGTAAATAATCGGTGAATCCAAGTATAGGATATATTGTTGCAACTTTTCTGTAAACTTGAAATTAACAAAATATCAAAATAAAGAAGTAAATCATTACTTTTTTTAAGGCAAGCTTTTTGGCAAAGCTGCCACGTAGGCTTATTAACCATGCATTCTTTAATGTGGGTGAGGTTGTAAGTTCCACGCTGAGAAAGAGTTCTGATAAACTGAACAGGGGAGAAAGGCTTGTGGACACTCGTTGTCCAGGAGGAAAAAGGAAGGCCACTGAGGAAGAAAAAAAAAAAAAAAGAATGGCTAGAACACAAATAAGATGCTGGGGGTGGGCAGGCTTCCCGTTGCCATCACTTCGTTGTTCCAGTCCTACTCACCTCCTCCATCCTTGACATTCCAAGCAGATGGCATCACTCAGAGAAAGAACATGGATCAATTCTACACATGTTGTTTTGAGCTAGATGACTCCTATTTCTGCCTGGTGATTATGGGTCTTTCCTCCCCCCTCATCTTTCTTGACTCCAAGAAGTATGCTTATGTGTAGATATCCTTCTGTTTTACCTTGTTAGCTCCAAGAAGGTAAGGGCGTGACTCCTTAAAGTATTTATCCTAACAGCTAATGATAATACATGGATGGGGCCACTATGAAGTTTTCAGTGATCTGGCCATCTTTCCATTATCACTAACGCTACTTTGATTTTGTTAATGTACAGAAGTATTTCCTGAGCAAGCAGCCGTTTCATACATAATGATCCTGTCTTGTCTGACATGGGAATTACAGTGAGGCAGTCGCAAAGGACTTAGAAGTAAAATTGCCTTCCCAGAAACAAATTATTTCAATGAGAGAGGAGACCAAACTCATAGCTCCAGGACTCTGGAGGTAAGTCCTAGAATTGGTATGCAGCAAACAAGAAATTTCTTGGAAGTCTCATGCTTTAGAGTAAATATTTATGCAAAATTTGCATTTCACTCCATATGCAATATATGTTTCTATTACTATCAAAGTGTTTATTTGTGCCTTAAATCTTTAAGTGAGATTGTCCTCTGGAAAGATGGGTGATAACTTTGCTTTGCTCGCTGTGAGCCTTGGTTTTGTGTATCTTGGGTTGAGAAAAATTCATGAGTAACACAGATATTCATAGTCATATACCATATACCTTAAAGAATGGCTCTGAGAATTACAGGAGATGTTATTAACTGGACTGTCTCTCTATTGACTGAGCAATACAAATATCTTACACTATTGAACACTTCCGATGTGCCAGACACTAGTTTAAGGGTTTCTTTCATTAACTTATTTAATCCCCCATGACAATTCTATGTGGTAGGTTCTGTCATTATCCCCATTTTATGGATGAGAAAACTGAGGCATGGGGAAGTTACTACCATAATGGTGGAGCTGGGCTACTCGCTCTACGGTCAGCACTCCTAGCCATGACACCACTGTGCCTTCATTCAATGCCTTGAATCACAGGTGCAGCCTGAAGACTGAACCTCATCACCGGCTGCTCAGAAACCTGAAAGTGGATCTGTCTCTCCAAGACAGCTTCTCATCAACCCAGTGCATGCAAGAAGGGGATTCATTAATGTGCTTTTGGAAATCAGAATCACAGAAACAAAAGTTATTGAGTCTCTCCGACCAGCATATTCTCTTCCTCCAGGCAGCCCTCCCTCCATGGGAGGCCAAACCAGAGCCAAAGGAAAATACAGATTCCACACATAGGGAATTGATGAGTCCAGGGTTGCATGGTATTGGGCCAAGGTTGTCTGAAATTCATGCATCCGTCAGACTAAAGAAATCTGCTCCACCAAAGAAATGGCTCAAGTTGCTTTAATCGGGTTGTCTCTCTTATGGAGAAGGCTGCTAGAAATGCTGACACAAGCTTTTCCCTGGTAAACCCAGGACTGATTTTGAGAACACCAGAACCCACATGATGCAGGTCATCCAGAGCTGGCATCTACGAGTGCTTCTGCACATTAATCCACACATGAGCTGCATCTTTGATCATTATCTTGTGCTGAGATGCTAAGTAAAATGTTCATCCCTGAACAAGTTACGCCTTTTCTTGTCCCCAAGCCTTAGTTTATGCTATTCCTTCTCTCTAGATTGCTACTTCCACCATCTTTTTTTTATAATAATATTTTTTATTATATTGTGTTAGTCACCATACAATACATCCCTAGTTTTTGATGTAAACTTCCATGATTCATTACTTGCGTATAACACCCAGTGCACCATGCAATACGTGCCCTCCTTACTACCCATCACCAGTCTATCCCATTCCCCCACCCCCTCCCCTCTGAAGCCCTCAGTTTGTTTCCCAGAGTCCATAGTCTCTCATGGTTCATTCCCCCTTCTGTTTACCCCCCCTTTCTTCTTCCCTTTCTTCTCCTACCGATCTTCCTACTTCTTATGTTCCTTAAATGAGTGAAAACATATGATAATTGTCTTTCTATGCTTGACTTATTTCACTTAGCATTATCTCCTCCAGTCCCATCCATGTTGCAGCAAATGTTGAGAAATTGTTCTTTTTGATGGCTGAGTAATATTCCATTGTATATACGGACCACAGCTTCTTAATCCAGTCACCTGTTGAAGGGCATCTCGGCTCCTTCCACGATTTAGCTATTGTACTTCCACCATCTTCTTATCAAAATCCTTCCCATTCTTTTGTCCTTAGCTTTATGTCACTGTTTTACAAACAATTATAAGAGAATGTTATGAAAAACTCTATGCCAACAAATTGGACAACCTAGAAGAAATGGATAAATTCTAGAAACATAAATTACCAAAACTGAAAGAGGAAGAAAGAGAAAACTTGAATAGACCAATAACCAGCAAAGAAATTGAATTAGTTTTTATGTCACTCTTCTGATGGACATGATTTCCAACTCCTTCCCACCCCCTCCACACACACACACACAAGAAAATTATAGTGATTATTTTATTCTATCTTATACTGTATTTTCTTATTTTTAACCCTACCCCAGCTCTTACCACCACTTCCCGATTCTCAAGCTGGTCTATCCTGACACTGAATGTAGAATCTGGACAGAAACAAATACATAGCATAGGTTTGACATGATTAAACTCGTGTTTATAGGATCGTGTCACAAACTGAACATTTCTGGCCTAGGTCTCAAAAATCCATTGATAACAATAAGCAGAATCCAATAGACATTTATTAAGTGCCTGCTACTTACCAGAACAGGGCCCTCTATATTGGAGGGACAGCAATAAATAAGTTAACCAAGGTCCCTGACCTCACAGAAACACACAATCTAGCAGGAAAAACTCATAAGGAAACAAGAAAGTCACACCAAGGGCAGCATATATGTAAGGGGAGTTCACACTACAGGGTCCTAACCTAGAATGTATTTGCCTCGAGGTAGTGAGAATATTCACAAAAAGTAGGTGTTGGATAGGCAAAGAGATGGAGAAAAAGGGTTCTAGGGAGAGGGATCAGCAGGTGAGAAAGCGTGGAGGTGCAGGAGCGGTTGACGCATTGAAGGAAGTGAATGAAATTGCTCAAGGAAAGAGAGCAAGGAGGCAGGGGTGGCTGAAAAATACGGCTGAGAGATAGGCAGGAGTCTACCCTCAGATGATGTGTTTGCAGCCATTTTATGGCTTTGGTTTGGACTTTGCTCTTAAAAGTAGTGGGAAGCAACAAATGTTGGAGAGGGTGCGGAGAAAGGGGATCCCTCTTACATTGTTGGTGGGAATGCAAGCTGGTACAGCCACTCTGGAAAACAGTGTGGAGGTCCCTTAAAAAGTTAAAAATTGAGCTACCCTATGACCCAGCCATTGCACTACTGGGTGTTTACCCAAAGGATACAAATGGTGGTGATCTGAAGGGGCAACTGCACCCCAATGTTCATAGCAGCAACGTCCACAATAGTCAAACCGTGGAAAGAGCCCAGATGTCCATCAACAGTTGAATGGATAAAGAAGATGTGGCATGCGTGCATGCGCGCGCACACACACACACACACACACACACACACACACACACACTGGAATACTACTCAGCCATCAAAAAGGATGAGATCTTACCATTCACGTCAACATGAATGGAACTGGAAGGTATTATGAGGAGCAAAATAAGTCAAGCAGAGAAAGACAATTATCATATGGTTTCACTCATATGTGAAATTTAAGAAACAAAACAGAGGGTCATGGGGGAAAGAAGGAAAAAAAATAAGATGAGATCAGAGAGGGAGACAAACCATAAGAGACTCTTAACTAAAGGAAACAAACTGAGGATTGCTGGAGGGGAGGTTGGTAGGGAGATGTGTTAACTGGCTGATGGGCATTAAGGAGAGCACTTGATGGAATGAGCACTAGGTGTTATATGCCACTGATGAATTACTGAACTCTACCTCTGAGACTACTTATCCACTGTATGTTAACTACTTGAATTTAAAGTAAGTTAATTTAAAAAGTAGTAGGAAGACATTGATAGTTTGTGTTCTATTTTTAGAAAAATCACTCTGGCTGCCACAGGGTGAAGAGTCTGATGAAGGCCAAGGGAGTATGTGTGACCTTGGACAGCTTACGCATCCTTTCTGTGTCTGTTTCCTCACCTTCGAAATGTGGTAATTAATAGTCTCTTTCTCATAGTGTTGTGATGATGGTTAAATGGGTTAATACATGTAAAATGTCCTAGGAATTACCTGGCCACATACTGGCCTTCCAATAAGCATTAGCTATAATTATTAAGGCATTTATACGTTCACTTTCAGAAAAGAACACATAGGAGTGTGCATCATATCTTATTCTGGGGATTTAAGTTTTTCTTCTCTTTGTTCTGCTAAATATTGAGTTTTTACCTTTTTGCTGTAAACCAAGGTGACTTTAGGACATGAATTATGCAGTATAATTCTGTAAGCATAGTTTTGACAATATTTCCAAGAGAGTCAACTTCTATGAAAAGTAGAAATGAGGCCAGTGTGAAGGGCAATTATTTCATACTGACAGACTCTTAGCTTCTGTGATGTGTCTGGACTGCACTAAGCACTGTGGGTATAGCAAGGTGGGAGGGTTTCTCCCTTGCTTTGAAAATACAAATTTTTTTCTTTTTCTTTTATTTTATTTTTTGATATAAAGTTCCATGATTCATTAGTTGCGTATAACACCCAGTGCACCATGCAATACATGCCCTCCTTACTACCCATCACTGCCTATCCCATTCACCCCCACCCCCCGCGAAGCCCTCAGTTTGTTTCTCAGAGTCCATAGTCTCTCATGCTTCATTCCCCCTTCTGATTACCCCCCCTTTCCTTATCCCTTTCTTCCCCTACGGATCTTCCTAGTTCTTATGTTCCATAGATGAGAGAAACCATATGATAATTGTCTTTCTCTGCTTGACTTATGAAAATCACAAATTTAGAACCCATTAGACCAAGAGACAGATCCACGTGTCTTGAACTTGTTGGGCAACACAAAAAGTCAGATTAACTTCCAGAGCTTCAATGTCACAGAGGCAAATCAGCAGACCCAAAGCAGGCGTTGAGTGGGGCTCAACAAAGTATATATAAACCTAGCTAACAATATGGCAACTAGAACCAACATTTTCCTTCTCAAATTGGAAAAACAAGCCTGAGAGTTTGTTTTGCTTTTTAAAACATTTTTTTAATTTATTTTTTTTAATTATTATGTTCAGTTAGCCAGCATATAGTATATAACTCTTTATATTGGGTCCTCTGAACTCTTATTTATTTATTATTTTCTTGGAAGTATAAAAGACTAAGTTCGGAGAGTTCACTCTAAGTTGTTAGTACATTCCACAGTGCGCTAAACTGAAAGCAAGCCTGTTTGGCCATCAGAAAGAACGATCACCCCACATTTGCAACAACATGGATGGGACTGGAGGAGATTATACTAAGTGAAATAAGTCAAGGAGAGAAAGACAATTACCATATGGTTTCACTCATTTGTGGAATCTAGGGAATAACAGGGAGATCAGTAGGAGAAGGAAGGGAAAAATGAAGGTGGGGGGTAAACAGAAGGGGGAAATGAACCATGAGATACTATGGACTCCGGGAAACAAACTGAGGATTTGGGGGGGGGAGGATGGGCTGGCCTGGTGATGGGTATTAAGGAGGACACATATTGCATGGAGCACTGGGTGTTATACACAAACATGAATGTGCATGAATCATGGAACACTACATCAAAAACTAATGATGTACTGTATGGTGACTAACATATCATAATAAAATTTTTTAAAACTATTTAATAAGAAAAAAAAAGAAAGAAAGCCTCTGTTTGGCCTGATGGTTACGATTTACCTTCTCCACCACCTGCAAAATTATTTTCTCCCATCTACCTCATTAAGACAAAGCAGACCCAGGTCTGTAAAAATATATATTTAGATATCTTGGTCTCTATAAAGTAAACATTTTCACATGGAATATAACCCCAAATAGTTCACTCTTCTGTTTTGTCTACAATAGTAGTTGATTGACTTTTTTAAAAACTTTTTATTGTAAAATAAAACAGGGATACAAAAAAATCCCACCACACAATAGAGTTAGGACTTTGTAATCATCATCCAGGTCCAAAAAGAAAACTTTGCCAGCCATCCGAGAAGCGTCTCCATTCCCTACCCTTAGTCCCAACCCCTTCCTCCCCTAGAAAACAGCCACTATCTTGACTTGCCTTTCTTTATAGTTTTGTCACCCAAGGGCACATTCCTACTTACTTTATTTTTTATTTATTTTTTTAAAAGATTTTATTTATTTATTTGACCGAGATAGAGACAGCTAGCGAGAGAGGGAACATAAGCAGGGGGAATGGGAGAGGAAGAAGCAGGCTCACAGCAGAGGAGCCTGATGCGGGGCTCGATCCCGTAACGCCGGGATCACACCCTGAGCCGAAGGCAGACACTTAACCACTGTGCCACCCAGGCGCCCCAACAAGTACTTTTTAAGCACCTACTTTGTGCCAGAAACTGTCACTGGCAATGACACAAAAACCATGACAAACATAGTTGCTCCTGATGGAACTTAAACAAAATGTAAATGTAAAAAAAATCAAAATAGAATAATTTCCAGTGATATAAAGGTAAAAAGCTTCATTAGATTAGGTGGCTGAGAATAGCATCATCGAGATGAATTGTTTTAAGCATAGCCAGAACTCTCCAGAGAGGCTGATGAGGGGACAAACTGTATGCATATGGTTGGTATTTGCAAATTCTAAGATGGATATCAAGAACAGATTATCCATCATGGGAAGAAGCAGACCTTCGAACAGGAGGCAGGATTAGAACTGCTTATCCTGGACCGCCTGGGTGGCTCAGTCAATTTAGCATCTGCCCTCAGCTCAGATCATGATCTCAGGGTCCTAGGATCAAGCCCTACATGGGTCTTCCTGCTCAGTGGGGAGTCTGCTTGTCCCTCTCCTTCTGCCCCTTCCCACCTCTGTTCATGTTTCTCTCTCTCAAAAAAATTAATAAAATCTTAAAATAAAAGAACTGCTTATCCTAATATAGTCAGGAGATCTCTCTTCTCTAGGAGAAAAGGGCCTAGGGAGAACAAACAACGAATTAGGTTTCTGGATAAGAATGCCCCTTGGCTTTGAGTAAGGGGAAATCCAACTTTTTAAAAAGATTTTAAAATTTTTATGTATTTATTTGAGAGAGAGAGAGAAATAGCGACAGAGATAGCAAGAGAGAGCATGAGTGGGGAGGAGAGGGAGAAGCAGGCTCATAGCAGAGGAGCCCGATGTGGGGCTCGATCCCAGGACCCTGGGATCACGCCCTGGGCCGAAGGCAGACGCTTAACCGCTGTGCCACCCAGGCGCCCCCCTACTTACTTCAGTTTAATCTTGCCCATTAAAAAAACCTGAAGGCTTAATTAACAATTTCCTTCTCCATCTTTTTCTTTTTCTTATTTACCTATTGAGGAACTGGGAGCATTTGACCTATAGAATTTCCCACCGTTTGGATTTTGTCAGTTGCATGTGAACTTCAGCATATTCTGTCCTCAGTACTTCCTGCAAATTGGCAGTTGACTCCACATCTTAATCAGAATCAGAATCAATCTCTTTGGCAAGACAATATGATAGGTGGTGTTCTGTTCTTTCACTGGTAAGATTACCTAACATCTCATGGTCGCTCTTATTATATTAGCAACAGTCAGTGTTCAATGCCTGGATCCGCTAATTCACTGGAGGCTGTAAAATGGCGATTTTCTAATTCTATTATTTCTTATTTTTATTGCTTTTATATAATACTTTTGTAAGGAGACATTATCTCTCATTTATAATTGTTACTCAGTGAGAGAGTTCATGTAGGAAAAGCAGGGTAAGTGCTTGATTATTTTCTCTTTATTATCCCCTGGTGGTGACCAATTAACTTTTTAAAATAGTAAGAACAAATGGATTTAAACATATTTAATGGGTTGCAATTGCAATTATTATCCTTCTTGAGGCTCAAGTTGTCCAGGCTTTCTCTCCATTGGGAGCCTCTTTAAACTTGGCTCCTGAGCCTTGTCTAATGTCTCTGATTTGTTCAACCTGAATTTCTTTTACTTTCATGATCCTAGTTTGGGTCCTCTACTGAACTGTCCCATATCTGATGTCAGTTTGTGTTAAGGTCTTTATTGCTAATTTAAGCACCTTTCTCCTTTTGTTCAAAGCAATGGTTCTCGAGGTGTGATGTCCAGACCAGCACTGCCAGCATCACCTGGACACTTGTTAGAAATGTGAATTTTCATCGGGTCGCCTGGGTGGTTTAGTTGTTAAACGTCTGCCTTTGGCTCAGGGCGTGATCCCGGCGTTGTGGGATCGAGCCCCACATCAGGCTCCTCCACTATGAGCCTGCTTCTTCCTCTCCCACCCCCCTGCTTGTGTTCCCTCTCTCGCTGGCTGTCTCTATCTCTGTCAAATAAATAAAATTAAAAAAAAAAAGAAATGTGAATTTTCAGATCCTGCACTAGGCTACTGAATGAGATACTCTAGGAGAGAGGCCCAGGGATACATGTTTTTAGAAAGCCCTCCAGGTTATTCTGATGAATCCTAACATTTGAGAACCAGGCTTAATGAACAAACTTTGTAAAGTCCTCCTTGAATGCAGTGCTGTAGCACACACAAAGATCTGTTCATGTTGGAATAAAGATTGATTGTCCTCCCATATATTCTCTCAGATGACTGTTGTGTTTGACAAATTCCTCTAGGAATGGCATCTCTGGTTCTTCCAATGGGGCCGTGGTTGCTGTTTAATTTACCTAAGATCTGGGAAACGTACTTTTTTCTGCTAATGTGAGCGTGATAATGTCCTACTTAGTAGTTTCTAGGCAGAGTCAGTAGGGTTCAATAAGCATTTATTGTGTATTTGCTGAAAGCCAGACTTGATGCTAAAGGATGGGATCCCACATAGACTAAGACACAGCTTTTGCCCTTGAGAAGGTAGAGGAAAGGTGTTTGGGAGCCTAGTGTAAGGATGCTCACGAAAGCAATTTCCACCAAGGTAGGAGCTTGGCTATGGCTCACTTCAGTCAATGTAGCGCAAGATTGCATTTGGCCTTCCTGAGGTCTCTTGATAGGGCCATATCCAATATGGCCAAGAGCTCATGCTCCCCTCATACTATCTTGGCCCAGCCATGGGCAGTGAACAACATTATGGCCTCACCTGTTAACTTATGATCAGAGAGAAGCAAAACCAGAGTTTAGATCAGATTCTTATGAATGGACTGAAATTCCAAGGAACCCAACTTTAGGCCTTGGATGGAAAAAGTAGATCCATCTCTAATATTTGTGTAATTTGGGATAAAAGGACCAGTGAGGTCTTACGCCTGTGGCCAGTCCCTCTCTTCTCATCTCTAATGCAACTATACACTGTGAGGGACCATGAAGACATCTATGTAGACACAAGACATTCCAGATTCCACATCCAATCTTCATCCATAGCACTACTATCAGGAGAAGTGCCCCTGTCCTTGGGAAGAAAGACCAGGGAAGAGAATTATATGGGGTCTAGAAGCCAGCTTGGGGTCATCTGAGCAGGGAATCTCAGGGTCCCAGCTACCCAGAGCATTGTCTAGAAGAAGGATCACAGCCTCTGGATGGACACATCTCCTTGGATTTATGGCATCATCATCAAATAGGGAGAGGCTGGGCTACAGAAAGGCCAAAGCAGGTCTCTCTATGGAACAGGGTACACGTTATCTATGTCTAAGAGTACTACTAGAGGAAGGTAGTGGAGGCAAGGTGTGTTTACAAATCCTTGGCTCACTGAGAGAGCACACACCCTCAGAACCCTTTGGGTCAGCTGCTGGTCCTGATCCTGGCCATTTTGCCTGGTAAAGATTGTCATTGAAGATATCAGCAAAGTTACTAGCTCTGGTTCACAGTTGGACTTCAGGGGGAAAAAAAAGAGAAGAGTGAAACATATAAAATCAGAAATGAAAAAGGTGGGGAGCCTGGGTGGTTCAGTTAGTTAAGCATTTGACTCTTGGATTCAGCTCAAGTCATGATCTCAGAGTCACGAGATCAAGTACCACATTGGGCTTCACACTCAGCATAGAATCTGCTCAAGATTCCTTCCCCCTTCCTCTCCTTACACCTCAGCTCCGCCCCCCCCCAACTCTCACACTCTCTCTTGCTCTCTAAAATAAATGAATAAACTCTTTTAAAAAAAAGGGATGAAAATGGTGACATTACAACCAATACCACAGAAATACAAATGATCATGAAAGACTACCATGAACAATTGTATGTCAACTTATTGGATAACCTAGAAGAAACCGATAAATTCCTAGAAACATATAATTTACCAAGACTGAATCATGAAAAATTAGACCAATAATGAGTAAGGAGATTGAGTCAGTAATCAAAAACCTCCCGACAAAGTAAAGCCCACACCAGGTGGATTTATTGGTAAATTCTACTAAACATTTAAAGAAGAATTAACATGAATCCTTCCCAAAGTCTTCCCCAAAAATTGAAAAGTGAGAAGCACTCCCAAAGTCATTTTACAAGGCCGGCATTACCCTGATAGCCAAACTAGAAAAGAACACTACAAGAAAAGAAAGTTACAGGCCAATATCCTTGATGCGTATAGGTGCAAAAGTCCTCAACAAAAATATTAGCAAAGTGAATTCAACAGCACATTAAAAGGATCATACACCATGATTAAGTGAAATTTATCCCTGGGATGCAAAAAAGTTTCAACATATGTAAATCATTCAATATGACATACCACATTAACAGAATGAAGGATAAAAAATCATATGATTATCTCAATAGATGCAGAAAAAACATCTGACAAAATTCAACATCCTTTCATAATAAAAGCTCTCAACAAATAAAGTGTAGAAGGAATGATGTACCTCAACATAATAAAAGCCATAATGACAAGACCACAGTTAACATCATACTCAATAGTGAAAAGCTGAACGCTTTTCCTCTAAGATCAGGAACAAGACAAGGATGTCCACTCTCACCATTGCTATTCAACATAGTACTGAAAATCCTAGCCAGAGCAAATAGGCAAGAAAAAGAAATAAATGGGGGTGCCTGGGTGGCTCAGTCGTTAAGCGTCTGCCTTCTGCTCAGGGCGTGATCCTGGCGTTCTGGGATCGAGCCCCATCAGGCTCCT